>NW_025955489.1:0-24874 GCF_022376445.1 Fomitopsis serialis | reverse complement strand
ATAATACGACCTCCCTTGACAGTAGCGTCATTCACAACGACGACACATTCGCGACCAGAGATGCGTCCAATTCCGTGATACCGCGCGGGGATAGATTCCGGGTAGCTTCATGGGCAGCCAGCTGTGAAGCTCAAGAAGGGTATGAGGATCGAGCATAGAGCGAGCCTGTCTTCGTTCATCTCTTTGGTGTATCATCATTCGGAAGTCACGGACCTCTCTCGAGGGAGCTTCTTGCCAGCCTTCCTCATCCGTTCTCTCGCCTTCTCACCGCCGCCTAAACGAGCAGCAGCCATCTTAGCATCAATGTCTGCTATCAGGTTTCCATCGACTTCGCTTTCTCAACGAACTCCGGAGAAGGTGGCGAAACCAATGACGGTAAGACGGACGGGTGGTACGCCCTCCTAACATGACGAGTCGGAGGCATGGACTGGCGGCATGGTCGGACCTCTCGAAGTGCCCTGCACACCGCAAGACGCATCGCCTCGGCGTTGCAGGGGATGTAGAGAGCTGGTGCAATTTCTTGTTGGAATATGAGAGCTACCCAGCCGCCAGCGAGGACGTGCAAGTCGTCCAGAGAGCACAACCAGACTGACAGTGAGGGAAAGCGCCGATCGCGTTTACCCCGCACTCTGCCAAGTACGTGCCGAACAAGATCCGAATCGGTGCACACACGCCCCTACTTTAGGGTTTCCCGATTGGTAACAGGGAAGGCGCTCGATGCCGGCGAGCGGTTGCGCCTCTTCTTAGATCTTGTTTCTTCAGTTCGCTCATCTGGCCTTCTCTCCCTTGACCGACATCATGAGCGCCTTGGCTGACGAACTGCTTGCCGACCTCGAGGGTCTCTCCGAGGGCGAGGAAGACAATGAGCAAGTGGACACAAACAAGCCGGCACAGGACGGACCCTCGACTTCTAACAGCCTCAAGCGCAAAGCGTCCTCGGATGACGAGATGGACGAGGGAGAGGCGGAGGAAGGAGGGGAAAATAAGGAGAAAGAGGTTGGATCGCTCGTTCTGGAGGGTGGAGTGAAGCCCGCGGAGGAGCTGGACGCCGAAGAGGTGCAGCGGATGGAACTAAGGGATGTCGAGGACGTCCGCAGTGTAGCGAAGCTTGATGGGAGCAAGCGTATGAACGACATTCTCAAGGTCAGTACACCCTAATGGCGCGTCTTCTGCTAATCTGAAGCGGGTCACCAGGAAATCGAGAAGTTCGAAGCGAACCCCAGCACGCCGGAGCAGATGGCTCAACCTACCCATTCCAACCCCGAGTACAACCTGATCGTTGCTGCTAACAATCTTTCCGTCGATGTCGACAATGAAATCATGGTAGTTCACAAGGTGCGTGTACATTTGTAGGGCAAAGGGCCGTCTCTCATAGCACGCTTCAGTTCATTCGAGACCACTACGCGCCCAAGTTCCCCGAACTCGAACAACTTGTTGCAGACCCTCCAATGTATATTCGCTCTGTTCGCGCACTGGGCAACTCCGAGGTACGCTTAGGATTTTATGACTGCGTGCCTTTCTGCCTGACTCTTACCGCTAGGACCCTACGAAAGTAGACCTCAACGGCATCCTCCCTCCTGCTATCATCATGAGTGTAATGGTGACAGCCACTACCACTTCCGGCCAACCGCTCCCGGATGCAGAGTTCCAGGCTGTTCAACGAGCTTGTGACCTTGCGGATAGACTGGAGGAGGCACGGAAAAACGTGAGGCATCTTGCCCAAGTGGCGTCTTCACCTATGCTGAGGTTCTGTTCCAAGATCTTCATGTACGTCAGCTCCCGAATGAATATCCTGGCACCGAACTATCAGCTATTGTCGGTACCACCACAGCCGCGAAATTACTTGGAGTTGCTGGTGGTCTCAACGGGTTGGCTAAGATGCCTGCGTGTAATGTATACGTGAGTAAACAGTTCTGTATGTGGAGGTCGTCACTGATGTTCCTTGTTACCAAAGCTCTTGGGAGCACAGAGGAAGATTTCCGCAGGGTTCTCGTCTGCTACTCAGCGTCGCCATACTGGCTTTGTGTTCCAGTCCGAGATCATTCAACAGACGCCGCCTGACTACCGCTTGAAGGTGCAACGGACAGTAGGTGCCAAATGTTGCCTGGCGGCGCGTATGGACCTGGAGCGGCATCGGAGAGATGGTGCATACACCCGACAGCGCTCAGTTGTGTCCTCTTTATCTGATAAGTTTTGGCGCAGGCTCGTACGGGGAGGAACTTCGCGATAAGGTAGAGAAGCACATCGACCGCCTCGCCGCACCTCCTCCGTCGAAGATCATCAAGGCGCTGCCAATTCCCAATGACGGCCCGAAGAAGCGTCGTGGAGGCAAACGGTCAGTCAGCGTGCAACGCCCTGTACCCATGACACCCGACTAACGCGTTGCACTCTATAGGGCACGCAAGGCGAAGGAGGCATATGCGCAAACCGAACTCCGCAAGCTGCAGAACCGCATGACCTTCGGGGAGGCGGAGGAGGAGGTTGGCGCGTTCGACCAGACAAAGGGTCTGGGTATGATTGGCTCGGGCAAAGTCAGGGCAGGCGTGGGCGAGGCGAAGAGTCGAGGTGCGTTTCGCTCCGTTGATGGTGCGGATACTGTACTGATCGTCCTATCCCTACCAGCGAAATTGTCGAAGGCGAACAAGCTCCGGACGGCTGCCCTGACGAGGGCTGCCCAATCTAACCCACAGTCATCTGGTACTGCCACCTCTTTGACTGTTACCCCCGTACAAGGTAAGCGGCGTCAGCTCATACTTTCTGATCGTCGTTGTGACCTATGGCCTTTCTAGGATTTGAGCTAACGAACCGGGCGGCGGCCGCGCAACGCGTCAAGGAGGCCAACGAAAGATGGTTCGCCGGTGGCACTTTTTCATTCATTGGTCAGAAGGGCGCCTCGAAGTAGGCTCAGAGCGAGTTCTTGCACTTCATGCGTATTTTATGATTCACTCCAGTGCACTACCATTGCACCATATGTTAGGATCTTCCGACTACGATTGCATAATATGCTGGGATCCTCCGACTAATCATACACGCGCAATACATGAACTGAAAGCAAGTAAGTACGGGACGGGACGTGACGACTGGCATGGATGGTAGCAAATTATGCTGATGGCGCGTGGGCAGTCGCGACAGTCTCCCCGGTTGCCGCGCTCTGCGAGACGTCAATGAAGCCAGCCTGCTTGGGGTTCGATGCCGAAGCACGCTTCGACCTGTAGTCCTTGATGGCAGACCGGATAGCGTCCTCCGCGAGCACTGTTGTACAAGGCGTGTGAGGCGGTGACCCTCGGGCAAAGGTGTATGGAACTTACTGGAACAGTGCAGCTTCACCGGGGGCAAGCACAACTCCTTCGCGATCTCCGTGTTCTTGATCTTCTCAGCCTCCTCCAGCGACAGACCCTTCACCCGCTCAGTCATATACGAGCTCGACGCGATGGCAGAGCCGCAACCGAACGTCTTGAACTTGACGTCGGAGATAACACCATTCTCGTCGACCCGGATCTGCAGCTTCATGACATCGCCGCAGCTGTTGTGATTGCATGTTAGCGCATCGCTCGAATGTTTGTAAACAGAGAGCACGTACGCAGGTGCACCGACGAGGCCGGTGCCAACGTCGAAGTCGGTCTTGGGCAGCGAGCCGACCTGCGATGCGGAAAAGTTATCAGATAACTGCGCCTGGAACGGCCGAGACCACACTCTGACGCACATTTCTGGGTTGCTCGTAGTGAGAGATGACTTTCTCGTGATAGCCGCGAGCGAGCACCGGGCGGGCAGCGACTCTGCTGGCGCGAGGGGCAGCGCGGGGGGCAGCGTTGAGGACGGTTTTGGTGAGGGATGCGCGGAACATGGTGACTTAGAATGCGAGAGGCTTGGGAAGTCGCACTCGCCCCGGCCGTATATACATAAGCAGGCCAGGCGGAGTTCGGAATCGGACCAATGGGAGCGCAGACGTGGTGAGCCGGCTGCAGATTGGCCCCCAGTCACGTGCAAGTGCTGACATAAGCTACTGAGCGTCATTGCCAGGACGCGGTAGCGGGGCAGACGCGCTGCCACATCGTTGTGGGTTGCTGCTTTCATCACTCCGCCTCCCGCCGCTGCTTTGTCCACAACGCCCCTGCTTGATTTGCGCGCAACATAAACCATGGCGACTCCCTCGTCGTCGCGACCGCCGTCGCCGGTGCGCACGCCGTCAGACATGCCTCCAGGACAGACAGGCCTTGGCTATTTCTCAGTGCCGTTCGAGCGATTTGCACGCGACGAGATATCAGACTGGGCGAGCGGATTTACCTTGCTAGGTGTGTGGCAAGAGCAGATCAAAAGACGCGTCCCGAGTGGCTAATCTTTCGTATAGATACTCTGGAGACATTCTTCGACTCTCGGTTAGACCTCATTCAACGCCAGCTCGCGAAACGTAGCGAGAAGCTCAAGATGCGCGCGGAAGAGACAATCAACGACGTGTTCAAGAAAGATCTCTTCAAGCGGCGAGGCTCGATGCACACCACGCAGCAGCTTGATATGGAGATGCAGAAGTTCAAGGCGAAGGTTGGTTTCGCACGCGCCATGAAGATGGCCCCCTCGGTCTGACATCCCGCTGTTTTAGATATCTGCAAGGGTTACGAAGCTTGCAGCAACATGGCATACCTCCAATGTTGTACGGCTCCGCGAGAAGCTCACCTTCTTCTGGGGTGTCATGTCCTTGTTGATCACATCTCTACTGTTCGGGATGGCTCCCGAGTGCGTTGCGATCTCACAGCAGTCTTGCGTACAGATGAAACTGAACAGACTTCTAGGTGGATACATATCGCATATACTCTGCAAGCCGCGTTCTACCTACCTATGCGCGTCTACCTGTACAAGAAGCGGGCCTGGCACTACTTCCTCTTCGACTTGTGTTACTACGCGAATATCCTCAACTTCATCTACATCTGGATCCTTCCAGCCAATCCCGCCCTGTTTGTAGCTTGCTACTGTCTTTCACATGGATCGCTTGCGTCTGCGGTAATCACATGGAGGAACAGTCTCGTCTTCCACGACTTCGACAAAGTCACGTCCCTCTTCATCCATGTCTACCCTCCATTGACATTCACTGTCATCCGGTGTGTGCAACGCGGCAACTGAGCGCGGAACTTTAAGCTCATTTGAATAACAGGCATTACTATCCAAACGCCGCAGAGCGCTTTCCCGCTGTAATGGAAGTCCCGCACCTCCGGCCTATGAGAGCACTGCTATTAAGCGGCATCATCTGTCAGTGCATTGCTCTCATTCGCGCCTATATCGGTTCTGAACTTCTCGTTCCTCGTAGATTTGATATGGCAGGTACTCTACTGGAAGGTGGGTCCGGTGACTTCTTACGTAGCAAGCGGCTGATCGCTTGCCCTGCAGTTCGTCTTCGTCGATCGGCGCAAGAAGATCGAGTCTGGCCAACGCACAACATCGCTCTCGTTCCTATTGAACGATAAGCGAGGTGTCATCGGCCGCGCGCTGTCAAGAGTGCCTCCACAGTATCGCACGCTATCCTTCATGATCGGCCAGTATGGTGAGTACTCTTCGCTTACTCTGTCAGCTTCAATCTCACAATTTCACAGGGTATTCGGTCTTGACCGAGCTGCCCGCCATTCTGGTGCTCTATAGAAGCCCATTCTGGAGTGGCGCATTCCTCATCTTCATCTTCGCTGTCAGCGTATGGAATGGTGGTGGATTCTACATTGAGGTTTTCGGTCGCAAGTGCGTGCTCTCTCATCGACTATCTGCACCGACGCCTGACGTATATCGCATAGGTTCGAACGTGAACTTGAAGCGCTACGAAAAGAACTCGCGGAAGGGACCCACTCTCGCTCGAATTCGACCATGTCTAGCCCTACGCTCGCACCGCAAGACGACGACGATCTGTCTACTGTCAATGGCTCCCCGGACATCGTTCCGAAGAACCTCTCCCCAGAGATCCCTACCCCGGACCTTCCCACGGAGAACGGCACACCCGTAGCATGAACACAGTACACCATTCGCCACGACCACACGACAACACATCCTAACGCCGCGTTCCTATATTTTTACGACGGATTTACTCATGACCCGGAATCTTATGTTTACTCCTTGCTGTCTCCGTACTGGCCCTCTGCTAATTCCTCTTTGTCACGATCTCCAACGGTACACCGCGTGTCCCTATAGATGCCCATGTAGCTGTGTTTACAGTAACCCCGCTGTTGTAATCCTCGTTTGACGAAGGGCGTTGAACGTGCCTCGACGGTCTTCGCGATTCGGCCACAAACGAACATGTAGATCGGCAGACACGATGCAATGCATATAGTGCTATGGGCAAGTGAAGTGGCTCGGGGTGAGTTTCACGGTATAGGTTCGGCCGATGCGCTAGCATGACAAAGATCTGCCAGTGCCGTCTATTGACTTGCGTCGCGTCTCGACGGCAGGTGGAAACTCTCCCACTCCTGGCCGCTCCGGATCCACCCTGCGAAGGGCCCACTGGGGCCTTGCAGCGCTTCTTTGGCCGTTTGGTAATGTGCAGCCGCCTGCTTGCTCTCGTAATATGTGGGATCACTACCGCAGTCGTGAATACTCCAATCTAGCCCAGGGACGACAGCGACTCACCCTTCTGCAGGACGCCCGAGCTCGAGCGCAGCCCGCTCAGAGAGCTCCCAAAACGCCAGCTTGCAGAGCTGGGGGCTGGGTACGCGCGGATCAGCCAGTCGTGTTGTCCTCGCTGCTACGGTGCACCCACCGGAACTTCGCGTTGTGGCGGTGTTTGGGCGAGGCACCGCGCTTCACGCCGTTGATGAGCACTTCGTGAGGCTTCACAGAATCTGCGACGTAGCACAGGGCTGGCATGCTGTCAGCGAACTGGACCTCGTGTGATGTGCGTTCGCTACGTACAGTCGTTGCATGAGCCAGCCGCTCCCAATGATGTTCGCGAGTGAACGAATGGCCGCGATGTGAAGGCGATGCTGGGCACATTCAGTCTGAAGTCATCCGGTAGTCTCGCCGCTGTTGATCAAGCGTCAAGCGTCATTCCCCGTGTGAAGGAAAGGGGATAGGGGTGCTCACTGGTCATCTCACTGAGCCTCTGCGAGAAAGCTCGCTCACAATCAGCACGGACCGTGTCTTGCATGTCTGCTTCAACCTCTCCAATGATGATGGAATTGATGTAGACAGGAGAGAGTATCCTTGAAGCGAGAGCTCCCTGGATGCCTAGCACATTCCACCGGGCAATCTTGTCACTGCAAGACATGCAGATAGTGGGCGGCGAATCCGCGCGACCGGGCTTGGTCCTGAGCACTCCATACAGAGAATAGTTATTGCGACCTCGTGAAGCCGTAGTTGGAGGAAGCTCAGGGAACCGGGTGGAGTCCTTCAGGGCCGCCATTTCTGCGTCCTGAAAAGAGGCGAGGAAGCGGGTCGATGCATCACCACCTGCGCGCGATGTCATTGTGAATTGAATGAAATTGGCAGCATATGAGCCCTTACATGGAACAGTGGATACATATAGATGTAAGTGGACACCGTCTCTGAGCGAGTATCTTCCGTCATGGGTCCTTCGAAGCCATGCGGAATCCTGCTGGTCGACACTTGCGCGACGCAATTCAGTCATGAGCCAGCATACCGCGCCTCTTCTGGTGAGCACTTCAGCATGGCTGTCATGCAGAGCGTCCCCTTCCTTTGCGAAACGGTCCGTAGGGAGACATTTGGAGCCCGTGGCAAGCGAAATGACTTTGACTACGCCAGGACAAGTCAGAATGAATGCGGCGAGGATTGTGTATTGATTCGGAGGCAGCTTGAAGGACAGACTCGAATAGGTTTCATGAGTTGCTGCCACGATTCCATCTGGAGAGGTGTCCACCATGCATCGGCCTCTGGTCTTGCATGCACTAGCAAGTCGAGTGAGAGCGACCCCAAGGCTGATCGAGCTGTGTGATTCGGCATGTCCCGCATTTCCGAGAATGGTATCCGTTGACGTTGAACAATGAAGATTAATCTTCTTGCGTCGCAGCAATGCGGCCTCGGAGGATCATGTAGTATGCACACAAACAGCGTGGTCAACTATGACAACATGCGCAGTACGCCGAATCTCGTCGCGGAGCGTACAACGTGTGGGACTTCCGTACATTGTCAACTATCGACCCATGGATGAAGAGAAATCTGGCAACTACAAGTACAGGGCCTGGGACAGTTGAAAACGTATTGTCCATTCCATAAAAGAGGCATGGAATAATGGAAATGAAATGTTCTATGTGAGGCTGTGGCGTTTCAAGGTCGATGTCCCAGAAACGCCTTGAAAAGATAAATGAAGCGATTGGACTGCGCTGATAAATAACAGGACGCGACTGCGACCGGGGACAGTACGGCGAGCAGGTTTGGGTTGGGAAGGCTTGCATGTCATACAGCTCTAACTGGTAGAGAGTACTGGCTGCCATGTTCCAATAGATATTTCCTCCAGGTGGTAGATGGTCACGCGATCCCAAGAAACGGGAATCATGTTCGTCTGCAAATAAACAAGGTGAGCATATGAAGAGGACAGCCCACTTCAAGTATCTCATCGCACCTGAATGAAATGTACGCAAGCGCGAGCCACACGCCTGGCGAGGGTCTGGAGTTCTACGCGTCCATCATAGTTATCGACCGGCAGCTCATACGTCATTGACGTATAGCCAGTCCACTGTTTGCAAATTGATAGATGAGAAGGGTGTTCGTAGTGCAGGGAATCCAATCGGTACTCACTCGAATTTTCAGAATGATCTTTCCCCTGTGGTCGGCGTTGAAGTCGTAGTGGGAGTAGGAATCGTTGCCGGACAACATCGCGTTCGACATGGCCTCGCCGAGCGTGACGCCGGAACGGAAACCGCCCTTGCGCTTGAACTTGATCAAGGTGCTACCGAGCCCGCGGTAGCCGTCATGCCCCATCCGCGACCGCGACCGCGACCGCGAGTGCATGGATGACCGGCGGCGGGACAAGTTGGGGGCGTAAGGCGTAGCGTAACCGGAGGAAGCGTAGGTCTCGGGAAAGTACGAGTTCCTTATGTTCATGTCGTCATAGGCTAAGAAGGGCGCTCAGTAGAGCTGTGAACAAAACTGAGGAGACGTAGTTACCGTATTGACTCATGCTACGTCCAGGCGTGTACGCCGCCGGGTAGTTCCCCTGGCCATATGTCTGGGATACATCGTTAGACAGTACTTCGAACGTCAATAGGTACTACGTACATCATACACTCCAGGGGTGCCGGTGAGTGGCTGGCTGTATGCTACGCCTGCCGGAGGATATGCGTACTGTTGTCCGTACGATAGGGATCGGTGCATCTGAGGATGAGTGTCGTACGCCGGGTACGCCATAGCCGCTGAGTGCTCGAGTGGGAGGAGGTGGTGGTGGTGGTAGTAGTGGGCCTGAGGCGCTTTGCCGAGGCTCTCTGCTCGTTTATAGGGTGCGCTGCGAGGCAGGTACCTCAACTGCGGACATTGGCATCATGGAGGTCGTGCATGCCTTGAGGACGACATGCGGTAATGATGCAAGGTCGCGACCCGCCTGTCTTGGGGAATCACGAAGCGGCCCATGGTCGACGAGCAAGTCCATCGCCGTCGCTGGAGTGTGCTGTCGAATGTTTATCGCCTACCCTCAACCCAGTCCCGAGGCAAGATCTCGTAGAAAGCTCGGGGCTTTAACTTCAATGATTCACGTCAACGGCGTTTTCTGCATTGGAGGCAAACAATCAGCCCGAGTACATCTGGAAGCTGCCACAATTTGATGAACACTGACATTCCTGCCCTGGTACCCTTCGCCTCGACGCCGGTTCAGAAAGCCATTTAAGGAAGAGAACCCATGGCAGGGGCCTGGGCATACGATGCAAAAACATCTGGCAAGTTGGCCCCATTCGAATTCACGACCATGGCTCTGACGCATTTGCAGCAACGATGCAGCCGCTAGCCGCTACCGTTCGCCCTATGAAGATTTATCTTGCAGTCTGAGTCTGATAGACCATAAGCATTCCTGTGCGCGGACGGACATGGGACAATATAGGGGCTGAAGCGGCGTGATGCAGCTGCGCATAATGGTGGAGCTCCACCGCAATGTCGGATATAACACAAGCTGAACCCACGCACACAATGCCGCAAGCGTCCACCAGGTCTTCTCAAGATAACCGCCTAACGTAGCCTGCCGACATGAACGAATAAAGGAATACATGGGTAACAGCGAAGACATGACCTCAGAAGACACTGTCGCTCATTGCTGCTGCGACGAGCGCGGAAGCTTTAGCTGAGCGAGGTTTGACTGAGCATTCAAATGGTACCGGATGACTGGAAGGATCCACACTATTGAGTGAACGTTCCCTCCGGCGGGCAAACATGCTATGCGCACCTGATCGTTCCCGTCGTGTACTCCAGCGAAGGTTCAACCACGTTCCCGTCGACGATAGGCTTAGCTATATCGAAGACAGCCAGAGACAAAGCACAAATGAGGAAGAGCGATTGCTCGGCAAGTTGCGAGCCTGAAGCTCTCATTCAGCGGCTCGTCCAGTATGTAGAAGTTGGGATGCAAACCTGGGCATACGCTGCACAATTATCAACATTTCAGATTATTGATTGTGTGCCCAAACGAGGCTTACCGTCTTCCGAATCCGAACACGATATGCCGAGGATCATACTCAGGTTCTGCGTCGTTCGAAGGTAGAAAGCGGTCCGGATTGAACACGTCTGGGTTCGGATACCGCGAAGAATCGCGAAGCATCCTCCTGCAAATTCATCAGTACGTCAAGATAGCCAAACTCCATGTCATTGCACAGGCGAACCAGATATTGGCAATGACTATTGTTCCTTTCGGCAAGAAGTACCCCTCATGCGTGTCGTCCTCAGTCAGGTAGTGCGGTACCCCTAGACAAAGAAATTACAACCCAATGTCCACTGCTACTGTCCCAGACATGCAACTTACCGAGTGGAGCGATTGGCTGCCATCGCAAGACCTCCCAGGTCAGGGCCCTGACATATGGCAGTTCGTCGCGGTCAGTGAGCCTTGGAAGCCGGTCGTTCCCAACAACTCTGTCTATCTCGGCCTGTGCTTTCTTCTGTGCATCCGGGAAACACATCATCGCCAAGAAAAACGAACATATGGCCGATACGGTCTGCATACATGTTCGTTAGTACTGCATAGTGTTCATGCTGCAATGGGGGAGCATACGGTGTCAGCGCCGGCTGATGCCTATCCGTTAACATTTGCACTAAAGGAGGACGAAGGGCCTCTTACCACTGTATAGCGACGCAGCAGCGCTTTTGACAAGGAACTCGCGTCCGGAATCAGCGGCTGGGTCTAGATTCATAGCGACGAAGCTGGGCAACGCTTTGCCTGTTTTCTAAGCCAGTAACAAGAGCTGAGGAAGAACGTTACAGAGTTGAGGGCAGAACTTGCCATTTGTTGCTTGGTATAATTGAACGGCAAGTCACACATGGCCTCGAGGTCTCTACGCCAGGCTAATGCCCGTCTTTTCCACCCTGCACCAGGAAACCATGCAGGGACTCTTGTGACTGGGCCAACATCAGCTCATGCTATATCGTTAAGCCGAACGGTACGAACGGGTGGGCAGGGCATCAGCGAAATACGCGCCGGGAGCAGACGCCAACGAGAACTCTTCCACGGCCTTGTCAACGAGTCGGACAAGCTCATCGTCTTCCCGCTCGACGTTGTAACCATACGCAATGCTCAGAATGGAGGCACCTGTGAAACTGCCAGATGCCGTTGGTCATACAGGAGGAAATGTTGGCGAAGGAGTCGTACCCGCGTACTTGCTGGAACAACGTCTCTGGCTGCACCATGAGACGAGCCAAGAAGCGATTGCCTTCGCGTTCTAGATGATCATATAGATGCATTAGACTGACACGGGTCCCGATTGTCTGGGAGAAGAGTCGACGAGTCTCCCGCCAGACAGGACCGTAATGGAGGAACACCAACGTGCGGTCCCACCCGATTACTTGACCACATACAGGGAATGTTGGCCTGTCAGAGTAGATGGCACTTTTCTTGTCCAACATGTCAACGGCAATATGCGATGAGTTGAGGACAACCATTGGCTGGTCAAGCAGAGTGACAGACATGATGTCTCCTTGAAAGTTCGCTCAGTACATAGTAAGTTTAGTAACAAGCGGTGCGCGGACTTACCCCACTTCTCTCCCCATTTGGCAAATGTCTGCCATTCGTGCGACTTAGGCATATCGAGAACGTTGCCTATGACAGGCCAACCAGAGGGACCAGGAGGTAGACGTTTTCGGCGTCTACTTGTCACGAACCGTGCCAAAATACACAATAGTAGTGCAGCGGCGAAGGCGTCAACGAGTCTGATGAAAGCCATGTTAGTGGTGAGAGTTGAAGGGTGCGAGTTCCGGCCCAACAGCTGCTCATAGTATTTATAGCGAACGAACTTAGCCTGGCGCTTGTGTCCCGATACTGGGCGCGTATACTGTAGCACGACGCCCGGGAGTTGAGTCTATTCCTGAATCGGTTCACGTATTCCATGACGCTAAGTGATGGTGTACGCTTCATCAACATGAGTTCGAGAGGGTTGAATGGAATCGTCACATGACAGCGAGATTAGCATACTTACCTGGAATGATGTGGTCGTGAGAAGCCTCAAGATAGAAAGGTGGCAACCACAAGTGAGAATACCTCGGAAGCCTGCGCAGCCTCATGCTAGGACAAAGCTGGTGTCTCAGTTGTTCTAGATTCGCCGATATGAATGATGGCTCACCTTGTAGTTGCTAGTTTAGAATTGAGCGCGTATGCGTGCGTACAGCCAGTGTAGTAGGCCGCCCCAGCTTGAGTAGGCCGTGTCAACCGAACATCCGTAGGCATCCATAGTGTTCCAACAACCTAGTTATTCCGACGGAATGTATTGACCACATTCTGCCTGCCACCATGCCGCTGTTGGCGTAGTATGGCGCCTTGTATTTTGCTGCGTGTGTAAGGCTATGTCATGACAGAAGACCAGACCAACGTCCTCTGAAGTGGGGACGGCCGGGGGGACGAGGTGTTGATGAGGATTTCTGAGCGGCATGGTCACTGGAGAGGCGGTCGGAGTCGACATGGCCGCGCGCCTAACGAGGTGAGCAACTGAATAGGACCGTCGCCTTGGCTAGGAAAAGACGATCCTCCAGTCATTCTGAGCGCCGAGGCGGGTTTCATGATGTGTGGATTCAATGGACAGCGTCAGTCCACACATACATTGCATGGTCGATCAGTCTCAGAGGAATGATGCCATGAAACCTTGCTGCCCCGTCAGCACAACACGGTCACCTGACTCTTTGTTCCGACCGTGAGCACTGAGCTGGCACTGAGCGTCGAGCGATTATGATGAGGGTTGTATCCAGACATGTCGACAAAATTGAGGCGGCCAGACAAGGATTCAAGGAGGCGTTGATTTCGACCAGACCAGTGATATAATAAAGACGATTCTGATTGAGATACTCGCCGTATACTTAGTTTTACAACCCACAACGATTGCCAGAGTCTGGAACCGTTCGTGGGATAGTGAGCCCTCTAATTGCGTCGTAGTGAATCGAATATATGAAGGCGAAAAACTTGTATAGACCGTGCAAACTCAAAAGTGTGGCCCTCTATGAAAACAAAGGTGACTTCAAGCCTTCGCATCCGCGGAGAGGATCAGGGCCTCAGCCTTGGCAGACCTCTGCTTTATCGAACACTTGAAGGGAGGTGGGTGACTGGTAGTCCTTTAGTTATCCGGTGCTTATTCACAAAGGATAGGCAAACCTACCTGATGACGCCGCTTGTAAACTCCATGTTGGGCTGCACCTCGACGCCGCCTACTATAGGCTTCCGGATATCGAACACAGCCAGCGACATGGCAACAGCGAGGAAGACTGTGGCATCCGCGAGATACATTCCTACGAGAGTTTCGTGACACATTGCGGACCACATCATGGGCACACATACCTGGACAGATCCTGGCAAGGTACGTGTAAGTAATGTTGCTTGAGTGGGCTCCTGTCATACACACCGTCTACCGAAGCCATACGCGTAGGACCGTGGGTCCTGCTCCGCTGGCATCTTCTGGGAGGCAATAAACCGACTCGGATCGAAATTGAACGGATTCGCGTATGTTTCCGGATCATGGAGGAATTTCCTGCATGAAGATTAAATATGATGAATACGCGCCTTCCACCCGTGGTTACTCACCAAACATTCGCCATCACGATGGTTCCCTTTGGCAGATAGTAACCTGCATAGATGTCATCCTGGGACAAGACGTGAGGGATAGCTGGAGGATGTTTGACGTTCAGTGGCACAGCGAAGCAGTACGAACAACACACCCAAAGGAGCAACAGGGTTCCATCGGAGAAGTTCCAGGCACAGAGCGTGGACGTAGGGAAGACGCGCTCGATCGGCGAGAACGGGCAGTCTGTCTGAGCCGATCACCGAGTCAATCTCCGCCTGTGCTCGCTCCTGCACTTCAGGATAACACATCATCGCCAGGAAGAAGCCTGTGAGAGTGGATACAGTCTGCGGACGCCATGTCAGTCTGTATTGACATTATACACGAGTGCAGGCGACGAACAGTATCGGAACCGCCTGAGGGAACAGAGTGAGCTTTGGCAGTCGTATTAACGAGTCCGGGCCTACTAACCAGCGTAGAGAGACGACGCAGCGTCTTTGACGAGCTGCTCCCGTTCCATTGCCAACTTATCTTCGAGAAGGCGAGATGTGAAGCTCGGAATAAACGTGCCAATTGCCTAGCCAGCCATAGCGCGAGACCGTGAGCGGCGGGTTGGTGGGTCCACGGTGTATGAGTTTGAGACTGACCATGCGCTGCTTAACGAACTGGTAAGGAACGTCGCACATCGCGTTGAGATCCTTCGTGTACTCGGGAATGTTCTTCTTCCACCCGCCTCCAGGCAGCCAAGGCGGGAAATAGCGCACTAAAGGAGATCGTCGTTAATGCGCGGAAAGATCTGTGGGCGACATGGGTCCTACGTATCGGGAAGGAGTCCACGAGAAAAGCGGCAGGAGTCGCAGCGGCTGATACCTCCGACATGGCCTTCTCGACAATGGCCACGTACGGGTCTTCGCCATCTTTCACCTCGTACCCATAAGCTAGTAACAAGATGATGGCGCCGGCAGCCCTGAGACATGCGTCAGTAAGACTTTAAAGGAAGAGCAAATGTAACGCCTGACGTACTTCCGCACCTGCGCGACTAGGCTGTCCGGGTCCCTGAGGACTCGCAACAAGAAGCGGTGCTCCTCCGCCTCCAGCACGGGCGCCAGCCACCCGACCTTCTCGCGGCTTCCGAGCATTTGCGACAGGAGGCGGCGCGTCTCGCGGAATCGAGGGCCGTAGTTGTGCAGCGAGACGATGCGCGTCCAGCCGACGATTTCGCCGATCATGACCATGTGCGGGCGGTCAGAATAGATGGAGCTCTTCCTGTCGAGTACCTCGACGGCAGTGCGAGCGGAATTGATAATGACCAAGCGTTGTCCGAGGACGTTGACCGACATGATGTCCCCTGTGCCATTTGAGTCAGCGTGCAGCGGGTCATCTTGAAGGGCTGGCGTGCTTACCCCATTTCTCGCCCCATTGGGCGAAAGTCTTCCACTGATACTCGGTGGGGATGTCGAGAACGTTACCGATTATCGGCCAGCCTCGAGGACCGGGCGGGAAAGGAGCCTGCCGTCTAGCCTTGACGAAGCGATAGGCAAGTAAGACGGCGAGCAGAAACGCTGATAGCTGCGCAAGGGGAAGCGAGTACGCCATCGCGACAAGTTGAGCACACTCGCGTGCGTCAGTCTGCCTATTTGAGCGACAGACGGAGCCCCCACTTCTGGCCGAGAAAGAGGGTGCTGACTTGAATCGCAATCTAGACAGAGACAATGAGGTGGCTCTAACCGCGACGGGGAGGAGCGCATCGCTCTCCTACCAATATCAAGCTCAGGCTGTTGCACTTCCCGACATTCACAGTGGCTCCATAGCCACTGTACGACTGCTGGTGAAAGCCGGGTCTTTGCAGACATCCCTTGACCTCGTAGTATGAACCGGTGCGTCCCAGACATTCGCGTTTAACGACCCTCTGTGCCGGACGCAGAGGACACGAAGACTTGGTGAAATCAACGACAGTACCTAGAATGTGTCCGGAATGGTTAGCGCACATCACTAGTCGCGGTGCTAAAATCTCAATCTCGATCTCACCTTGTTCCCTCCCTCACGCGCCCTCATTGATAGGAGGAGGCGTGTCATGCCAAGTGGGACATTGACATTTGACTTGCACCCGACCTCTCTCGCAGCACCCTCTGAACCTAGCCTTTGGTACCGCCGAGGCAAACTCTGAGGCCCTGCGGGAATGTGACCCTAAGTACGTGCCACCGGTGGGCTGACTTTCTGTCGAGACCTCCTGTGTCCCTAAGTGGATGAGATGATACTTAGTACTTTGACGATGAGATGTCAGTTCATGCGTTAACTGTGAAGTGCGTTATCATAGCTGCTTACGCACTGCGGTTCAGGAAGCCGAGGCTCGCTTGAGCTTTTTTACGCACCATACGCACTGCGACTGCCATGTCACGGCTTTTGCGTAGCAACAGTGGTCACAGGCGCAGCGTTTCCCCTCTGGTAGCCAGTACTTCTGTCCAGCAGTCTGTGTACACGCAGATATTAAGGGCAGGCATCACTCTGACAGTGTGCAATGTATGCCGTTGTGCATATGCAGGTCTCGATGAATGAAGGCAAGGACGAACCACTGGTCATCCCAAATCGGGGATGGCCATGACGCGCTACACGTGACCGCGTCTCATCATCGTGTACTTATCGATTGCCGCAGTGCTCTGACTCGGGCCCTGAGCGAGATACCGTGGGCGGCGATTGCACGTCTGTCACCAACCCTTTCACTTTTGTCGTCATCGCCAATATGCCCGGTCGTCTACAGAACAGGGTGCGTCATTGCATACAGTGCATAACACCAGCTCACTCAAGCGATCCGCCACCTCGAACTTTGCAGGTCGCCCTCATCACCGGCGCGGGATCGTACGCCGTCTTCTCTATACACCCAGGAGGGGACTGACAGCATGGTCTTGCAGCGGCATCGGCCTGGAGTGCTCCCTGCTGTTCGCGCAGGAAGGCGCCCACGTCGCGCTCGTCGACGTGAACGAGCAGGCCGTGCAGAAGACGCACAAGCTGATCGGGGAGCGCTACCCGAACGTCCAGTCGCTCCCCATCAAGGCCGACGTGAGCAACGAGGCGAGCGTGAAGGACATGGTCGACCAGACCGTCCGCGCCTTCGGCCGGCTCGACATCATGGTGCGCGCGCCCGAGTGTGGTCACGCGATCGCGCTGCAGCTCACGTCTGGTGTAGTTTAACAACGCGGGAATCATGCACCCCGAGGACGACAACGCGCTGAACACGGAGGAGCGCATATGGGACCTGACGATGAACATCAACGTGAAGGGCGTGTGGTGGGGGTGCAAGTACGCGATCCTCGCCATGCGCAACAACCCCACGGACGAGAGCAAGGGCCTCCACACCGGCGGGAGCATCATCAACACGGCGAGCTTCGTCGCCCTGATGGGCGCAGCGACGCCCCAGCTCGCCTGTACGTATCTGTCTCTTCTCGTGCGCGATGTAAGCTGAGCGATGTGCGCAGATACTGCTTCGAAGGTACAGTCCTTATCAGAGAACCCCGTATGCGGGACTAAGCGTTTCGAAAGGGTGCTGTGCTCGCCATGACACGGGAACTCGCGATGGTTCACGCAAGAGAAGGCATCCGGGTTAACGCTATCTGCCCGTAAGTGCGCACCTGAGGTATCATGGATCCCGCACTGAATGTCATTGATCGCCTCAGTGGTCCGCTGAAGACCCGTAAGCCCTAGATGCCTCCTTGCCTTCACGTTACTGATCGCCACCATGCCTGCTCTAGCCCTCCTTATGGACTTCCTCAACACCGAGGAGAAGAAGCAGCGCCGTCTCGTGCACCTCCCGATGGGTCGCTTCGGCGAGGCCATCGAAATCGCGCGGGGCGCGCTCTTCCTCGCGAGCGACGACAGCAGCTATGTCACCGTACGTCTGTGACCGTGTCTTCAACCTGCATATGCTGATGAAGGTGTTGTCAATTCTAGGGAACCGACTTCTTGGTCGACGGAGGCCTCTGCTCCTCCTATGTGACGCCTCTCGGGGAGCCGGTCCTCCCGCCCCGGCGAGCCTTGTTTGAGGTGGCTTGTCGAGCAGACGGTTTTGCTATCTGACTGAAACTTGTTTGGATGTAGATGAATCGCAATGTAAGGCTGTCGAGGATGCGAATGTAATAGTACACTTATATCGTAAACGTACATGCTCGTACAACGTCGTCAGAAACTACGTCAAAGCGCAAGAAACACCGTCTTCGAAGCTGAAACGAGGTCGGGCCCACTCTGTATAACCAAGCTGATACCGCCATCAGATGGCAGCAGGTCACTGCTCCTTGCCGGCGGCCTTCTCAGCTTTTTTGACCTTCTCGATTTCCGAGTCGATGCTTTTCTTGAGCTCGTTGTGAAGTTCAGGCCTATATCCGAGTGCGAACAACACCTCGAGATGGACGAAGAAGGGGGCCAACACCACAGCTGTGGATTCGAACGCGCAGCAGACACGGGGGCGTCGTCAGTCAAATAAGCGCGAGATGTTGTAGGCTGTGCGCGCACCTCCGATTAAGTTGTCAAGGAGCGCCGGCGCCCGACCTTCCGGCCCAAAGTGGCCCGCAAACTGGGCGATCCACGAGCCGACGTGCATGAGCGCGGCGTACTTGAGGGCGTCGGGCGTGTGGGCGAAAGCAGTCGCCGTTAAGACGGAGAGCGCCATCTGCGGGGCGTACAACGCCTGTGATGTCAAACACGGGTTAGCTGGCTGTGAGAGTGAGCAGCGGTGGCGCACGTACGGCGGCGGTGGGCTCGAGGAGGAAGTAGTACGCAATGTACAGCGCGGCGTGGATAGCAGACCAGTTAAGATCGAACGCGAGATACTCGTTGAACGTCAGGTGGATGGACGGGAAGGAGTCGGGCACTGGAAGGGCGCTCGCGAGCACTTGGAACGTCCTGCATAGCCGAAGAGAGACTGTTAGCAAAATCACCAAAGTGGGAGAACAACGCGGCGGACGTACCAGAGGAGGACCGGGACGCATACTTCGTGGATGGTTATGTTGACCGGGTTGGCGTGGTAGGCGCCATAGAACGTGAGCTATGTCGGCGGCGGTGGTCAGGACGGTCGCTGTGCAGGGGGATGTGACTGACCTGTTTCTTGAGGTTGAAGAGGTTGGAGGGCATGATGACGGGCGGGACGAAGAGGGGAGAGGACGGCTGTGAAACAGACCCCGGCAAGAAGCCCTCCGCACTTAAATATGCATGACATTGCATCTCGGGACCCGCCCATCCCCGAGCTGGGGTTAGGGTCTCTGCACACGTGAGCGTCTAGCCCGTAACACGTACCGGCTCCAGAGGCGCCCATCGACACTGGACGACCTCCTCCCCATCGCCACTGCACGCCGTCCCGCGACCATCAACCCTCAGCAAACATCGTTAGACCAGTCTGAGAACCACCACTATAAGACATGGTCAAGTCGACACTCATTGTACGAGCGTCGGACGCGCTCCCACTGGCTGCAAGCGTGGACGACGAGCAGGTGAGCCTCCCTGCCCGTCATTAACGCCTCGGTCAGTTCTGGAATCGACTGCTCCGCAGACAGAACGTGCGCTTCAAGAGCACAAGCAGCAAGCCAAACTCATCTTCCGACGGATAACACCCAACGCTGAACCCAGGTGTTCGATCGAGAGCGGCCAGTACACGCTCCAGTACGTGTCCAGAGCTGTCCTCCTTCAGCGTAACTGTCTCACAATCGCGGTCGCGCTAGCTACCTGATTGCTGACAACGTGGTGTACCTCGTCATCGCCGACAAGTCGTATCCTCGGAAGCTGGCCTTCTCCTACCTCGATGAGCTGTCGAAGGAGTTTGCGACGTCATATGGGGCCAAGGTAGAAACAGTCCGAAAACCGTACGCGTTTGTAGGATTCGGTGAGAATTGTCGTACGGATGTGCAATATGTGGGATTCAACGCTGTTCCCTCAGATACCTTCATGGGGAAGACAGCTCGGCTATACCAAGACACCCGGACAGCGAACGCAGCAGGTAGCTCCCACCTAGACAAGCTCAACGACGACCTACAGGACGTGACACGTATCATGACCAAGAACATGGAGGAGCTACTCTGGAGAGGAGACTCACTAGACAGTATGTGCGATCCCATGGCCTACATGTTCGCTGTCGTGACGCATTCCGCTCCCCAGGAATGTCACATCTCTCAACTTCTCTCCGGTCCGAATCAGAAAAGTACCGTAAAGCTGCGCGGAACATCAACATCCAGGCAATGCTGCGGCAGTACGCGCCAATAGGCGCAATCGTCTTCATTCTGATCATCCTGCTGTGGTGGAGATTCTCATGAGGTCTTGTTCGGTTACACTCCATTCAGCATTGTCTTATTGGCTTCTGCCGTCCTCGTTGCATTCCCTCCGCTCCTTTCGTCATTTCCCGCACTTCTTCTACGGACACATGTAGCGGCTGCGTTCCGCGGTAGCACTCGCGTACCCCTCGGCTATAGCATGCATTGTGTGGCCTGACGCAGCGCGAGCGGCACGCCAGGGGATATCTGTCGAGTCCGGGGCAGCGGGATCTTGCCGTACACGATGCAGCGAGATGATGGCGCCGGGAACGTGTACCACCATCTGAGAATATAGCACTGCGGGCGTAGATAGCCATCGCCCAACATCACCTCTCGCCCACATCGATCCCCCGTCTGCTGGACCAGACATCCCCTCAGAGCAGCGAGCAGGTCGAGCGCCCCGTCGTTCGTGAGCAGCGAGCATGTCCTACACCACCGTGCCCTTCCCCGGGGCGTCGTCGCCCCTCATGCAGCCGGGCACGCCGTTCCAGGTGCCCGGCAGCCCACAGCCCGCGGCGACGATCCAGCCTGGCTCCATCACGTACACGACGACGGTGGGTGCGAACGGCCAGGTCGTCTACCACCCCTTCAAGTGAGTCTTGTCCGCCTGCGATCGTCTGTCTGCACGATCGCTGATCGCGATCCTCTTCCGCTTCGCACACTAGAGCCGTCGCAGCAAGGTGTGTTCCCGTACAGAGCCCTCGTAGTCGTATAGCACTCTGAACGCTGTTTGCTGCAGCTATCAAACACCGCAAGGCGTCGTCAGTGGCATCCAATGGGTGCCGGCGGAAGCTACGCAGGTAGTGCCTACCGGGGCAGTCCCCGCTAATGCGGTGCGTTGTCTACTTTGCGATCCTCAACACTACCGTACTCATCTCGTGGACGTCTGCGATCGCAGGAGTTCATGGCGTCCTTCAATCGCGGACAGATCCAGCCTGACGGCGGTGCCATGAGGGATTGGTGAGTGTCTCCCTACTATCGCCTGCACGCTTGCGCTGACATCATCTCACAGGCAACGCGAGGAAGAGAGGAGACGCAAGAAGGAAGACCGGCGCGACCGCGAGCGGGGGCGCGAAGATCGCGAGCTCCGGCGTGCGCGCGAAAAGGACGGCCGCGTCGAGCGTGAGCGCAGCCGCAGCCGCCGTCCCAGCCTCAACGGGGGCTACGGCGGTGCCTACCCCGCCCCCGCATACGGCGCCACCGCCGATCTGGAGCGCCGCTTCCAGGACCTCGAGCTCGACCGTGCGCGCGAGCGCGAGCGCGAGTACGAAGGGGACCGCAGGAACGGCGTCGGCACGCGCTCCCGCCGCGGCTCGTTCTATGGCGGGGACCGCCCGCCCTCGGGATACCAAGCGGCCCCGGGCGGTCCTGCGTATCCTTCGCCGCCTGGAGCGTATCCTTCTCCTGCGCCCGCCGGGTACGGCGGCAGCCCAGCGGCCACGTACGGGCAACCTGGATACGCTGCGCCGTACGGCAGGTCGTCGACCTACCCTCCTCCTTCGCCCCGCCCAGGAGAGGCTATACCTATCGCGCGTCCCGTGTCTCCCTACCAGGCAGGCCCGCTGCCTCGCCCCGTGTCCCCGTATCTACCTGGAACCATTCCCCGTCCCGTCTCCCCATATCAGAACCCGATGGCGCGCCCCGTGTCCCCGTACCAGAACCCGATGCCGATGGCGCGCCCCGTGTCGCCCTACCAGCCTGGCATGCAGCGCACCGCCTCCCCGCGGCCCGGCATGGACGTCTACCCTCGAGGCCACGTCATGGAAGGCCAGCCCATGCGCCGGGGAGGTTCCCGCGCCCCCAGCCCCGCCCCTGGGTACGGCGCCGCGCCGCCTACCTCGAGCTACCCCGGCATGAACACGTCCGCGTACAGCACCCCTGGCTACGGCGCGCAGTCGGGAGGGTACGGTGCGCAGCCTGGAGGGTACGGCGGGCCCGCGTCCCCAGGATGCCGCTGATGCCTGGCGAGCAGGCGCAGCAGATGCTCTCCGCGCCGGAGGGCTTCTCGCGTCCCCCCAACCTGGCGCAGCCGTATACCCACTTCGAGATGATGAAGATCCAGGAGATGGACGATTTCCTGGAGGTGATACCCCGCATGCCGTTGGTGCTGGTCCCGCACGACGTCTACCACGAGGATTGGATTCGCTTCATGAATGTGAGACGCTCTGCCTCTTTGATACATGAGCGATAGCTGACATGAGTCTAGGATCTCGCTATGGCCTGGTCGGGACGCCTGCCGGTGCCCGAATACTCGTCGGACGGGCGGCCGCCGAAGAGGGGCACCCTGACCGCAGACCTCATCGACCTCTGGAACGCCTCGTTCTTCGGGCGGCGCGGCGTCGAAGTCGTGCTCTACAAGGGCCGTGAGCGGCGCTCCGGGCGCGGCGTCGGCACCGTCGACCTCCACCTTCCCGGCTTCGATACCTACGACCCCGACTCTGACGAACTCGACTCATCTGACGACGACGACGACGATTCGTCCGAGGACGATCGTGACGACAGGTACAGGTATGGGAACGCGTATGGAGGCGTTTACGGCCGTCAGGTCGATAGCCAGATGGCAGAGCTCCGCGAGGCGAGACGGCTCAGGCGCGAGCGGAAGGCCGAGAAGAAAATGAGGAAGAGGGAGAAGAAGAGACGTGCCAAGCTGCGGGAGCTCGAGAGGAAGTACTCCCTGTATCTCACCTGCACTTCCCCACGAGAGGGTGGTCTGGGTCCGCAAATGTAGGTTTCCATGGAGGGAAGGTGTCATGTTGTATCCGTCATAGTGAAGCGATTGGTTTGCCATGTGTATCGTGCAGCTGCTATGTATGTATTCTAGGTCTCAAGCTGTCTCACTGCTCTCGCTCTCCGCCTGAGGCTACCAGAATGATGACATGTATATATCGAACGCTACACAATAACAATGTCATGTATGTTACACGGAAGTCCCATATACTGCGTGCATCCTCCGCCGTCAATAGGTTAATAATAGACATGCGCCAGCGATGAAGCTGAAGCTCAATAGCTCAGTATCCTCTTCCCCTCCCGCGCGAGTTGTACCCGTTTCCACGGGCGTTGTAACCGCCGCCGCCGCCGTATGAATCATACCCATTCTGCGGTGCACCTCCGTAGCCACCGCCGCCACCGCCATAGCCTCCATAGCCTCCTCTGGCGTAGCCGCTCTGAGCAGGAGAACCGCCGCCGCCGCCATAACCGCCATATCCTCCACCACCGCCGCCACCGCCTCCCCCGTACCCTCCGTATCCTCCTCTACCACCACCGAAACCGCCGCCGCCTCCAAAACCGCCGCCTCGGCTGTTCGCTGCTCCGTAGCCTCCACCGTTGCCGTAGGATCCCCCATACGAATTACCCGATTCGTACCCGCCACGGCCCCTAGACCCACCTCTGCCTCGGGGGGCCCCGTAGCCATTGATAGAATCCCCGCGAGAGTTGTCCCCGCGAGAGTTGTCCCCGCGAGAGTTGTCCCCGCGAGAGTTGTACGACATGTTCGAGTATGACTGAACAGGAGGATACGATGACGGGCCATTTGACCAGTTGCCTTGGTGCGATTGTTGGCGATACGAAGATGACCCGTCGCGGTAGTCGTTGCGTCCACCATAGTCACGGCCACGGCCATTGGAACCATAGGATGCCCCACGCAGAGTAGCACGGTTATCATATCCGCCCCGTCCGCGACCGCGGCCGCCCCGTTTCGCGGATTCCCGGTCTTCTTCTGTAAGGATAGGTCGTGGCCGACGGACACCAGGAAGCAAAACAGAACGATGCGGCGTTAACTGTTTAGGGAACAAGTAGACAGCAGAGAGCGATCGGTCGCCCTTGATGTCGGGCAAGTCTACGGTGGCGAAGGGGCTGTAATAATGCGATCCCGGGATGCAGTCGGGATTCGGGAGTAAACTGCCGCTGATTCCCTTGCTCGCGTCGACATTGATCGGCATGGGCTGTAAGTGGATCTGCATTAATATGAGCCAATACATAGATATCATGAGACTGACCTCGTCTTTGTTGCGTTTGCCGTACAATGCCTCGAGTGATGTATACAATGGGTGCTCCTCGAACACGAAGAGGACATCATTTCCCCATCGGTTGCGGCGCTTCTCATCGTCGGTGATCTTAGAATAGTGGTCAGCCATGGCGTCGAGCAAACGCTTCTCATCAATGAAGGGAAGCAGTGCAACGCCCTGCCAGAGCATCCTCTTGCCGTTCATATCGACCTGGAAGCTGGGAGGGTAGAAATCAATGATGGGCGATGTCTCCTCTGTCATGAGGTGCTGGAACGCCTCAGGGATGTGCTGTCGACTGTCGGCTCCTGTCAGAGGCAGGATGACCCACGAGACAGTAAATACTCACCTAGCGGCAGGGAAAACACCCATCAACTGCTCGAAGGGCTTGAACGGCTGACCGAGGTTGAAGTCCATATTCATAGTTCTG
>NW_025955488.1:0-24908 GCF_022376445.1 Fomitopsis serialis | reverse complement strand
TTCCGGCGCCTCAGACTCCATCGTCTACATCTTGTCTACATCCAGTACTTTGAACGGTGGACAATTGTCTCGGGTCTGCAGAGTCCGTCGCGCTGACCTCCATCGGTTCTCAATCGACTCTGCAAACTCGCGGAATAAAATGCGCTTGCTGGACCTTGATGAATATTCTTTGTCCTCAGTCGTATCGTTCCTCGATCGATGCGACAGCTTGAGTCTCTCTCTGACGTCTCGCAGAATCCATCCCCTCGCCAAACACCACGCACTGTCGGCGATCAACATCAAGACAGCCGCGCAGTTGGAGAGGATATCCAGCTACCTCCTAGCGGATGTGACCAACCGCCTGCACTTCGTACGGGCACTCACTGTGTCTAGGGCCGCCTTTGGCTCTCGAGGACGGTACGAAGAGACACAAGACTTCTCTGCTGCCACTCTTCTCGCGGATGTCCTCGAACGAGCACCGCACTTGAAGATGTTGCGGCTCGAGGCAGCGGGTGCTCTGTTCGAGGCGGAGCCACGCATAGCGTCTGTCATATGCCGACTGAACCAGTTGTTGGATCTAGATCTGCGAGATCTGACATCCGACTCGTTCGAAGTCGTGGGACGTCTGTCCTGTACGCCTCGCCGGCTCAGCTTACATGACACCTACTCCGGCTCAGATGAAGACCGCTGCGACGCGACCTCGCTACTCTCTGCTCCCGTTATGCAAAGCGTCCGTTCTCTCCATTTGTACCACCTCCGCATCGCGGACCAACAACCCCCTCCTGTTGACGGTGGTGTTTGCCATGCCCCGCTGCAGTGGCCAGAGCTCAGGGACTTGAAGATAGAGTATACCTACGTCTCTGTGGCTACCCTTGTCCACGCCTTTCCAACTGTCAAGTCGATCCACTTTGACTCTAGACAAAGCATGGAGGAGTGGGAGAAAAAAGACACTATCGAAGCTCTGATGTTCAGGACTAGGAGTCGCACCGCCGATTCCAGGAGTCGCGCAACTGGAACAGAGGGGTTTCCGAGTGCGGAAACCGCATGTTGGGGGTATCTTGACCGTGCCTACGGAACCTCCGAGGATTTCACGCAGTGGAAGATTGCATGCAAGATACGATGGCTTATGCTCGGCTCTGAGTCCAAGTCATCCGCGCCGCAGATACTGCCGATCCTACAGCGTACTTCACCCGTCGTCCTTTCCCTACAAGACCTCCCTGCCATGCTGGACATGACTTTCTGGCAGGACTTCATCCATAGTGCACCCCGCATTCGCTATCTTGATCTTACGATATCGTCGGACAGTATGGTGGAAGTCAGCATGTATTGGACAGTGAGTCAGCCCGCACCACGTTTCCCCGACACAGCGCTGAAGCATATTGCACTGTAGAGCATGGCGCTGTCAGCATTATCTCGACTCCCCCTGGTTGCTCTGCGCCTCTGCCGCAAGCGCGTGAGCGGCATTTACATGCACGACATGGACGAATCACGCGTCGCTGTCTATCCGCGTTGGTCGTCTGTGATATGCAGCCTAGCGGTACTCATTGCGGGCACGTTGACGTCTTTGCACGTCATCTCCGTCGGAGAGGGTGTTCAGGTACTCAACGACGAGTTGTCACGCTATCGCTTTTGCGGACATGCATTATGGTGGCGGATCGTCCCGAATGATGAACCGCCCTCGGCGAATGTGGACCGTGACGAAGATGCAGGGGAGGTTGTACACTCCGGGAGCTCTGACGGGGATGTCGATGATGAAGGGTCTGAAGAAGAGTCCGACGGCTCTGACCACGGTTCATCCGAGGATGGTTGGGCCACAACATCGGAAGCGGATAGCGAGGACAGTTCAACTCATGATGGAGAGACAATCGACCCAAACCCCAAGTTGACAAAGACTCTCGGCCCAAATGCATCTCGAAAAATGGTGCCCATTTCAAGGGACCTAGGCGAGCATATCCGCGTCTACATGGAGTCGAGCTCGTTCACAGAAACCTCGGCCTTCAATGGTAAGCAGTGCTATTTATGTGATGCCTTGAGATTGGAAACTGACAATGAGCTGTAGATGAGCTATTGGAGCGACTTGCACGAACTGCGGTTCCGAGGGAGGTAGTATCCGAGCCGTAGTAGTGCATGACCTAGCTCATCAGACTGCATCACACGAGGTACGACCCATATTATTGTCGAAATTGTATGCCAGACATTGTACGAGTACTCGAAGACTCAAGTACTCGAGTGTTGAAACGTTGATGATTACTTCAATGAAGGTACTTTCGGAACTTGGCGCCGTACTACGGTACCATCTTTTTGCCCGCAACCATGTACATACCAGTACTATCCCATCCCGGAAATAGACCAACAATGTAGACTGTTCGTCCACGGACTACATACATGGTTCCGATAATTGAGCAGCGTCCGATCCAGAGTCGCAGCAGGGCCGACAAAGTCCTCCGGTCGGAGGTGTGGATCACCTCCCATCTATAGCTATAGACTGTTCTCCCACGGACATCGCTCCCTCCAGACAGCTCCAGACGTGCACATCCCAGCATTATCTCCTACATACACACCTCTTTATCATACGGCTTGTTAGCATGCCCGCGCTCCGCTTTTTGCCAGCTGGCTACAGCCATCGCTGTCAAGAACCAGACCCATGACAGCCTTCAGCTTGCGGCGGGGCTTGGCCACAACGCGGACGTAGCATCCAAGTTGCCTTCTTCTCTCTTCTTTGCCTCTGTTTCGTCCGATGGCTACCCAGTCTCCCAAGTTCCCTTCTCCCATTGGCGGCGTGCCCAACCCACACGACCTCGCTCCCTCGGTCGTCTTCGCTATCGCATACGCGATAACGATCCCACTCGCAGTCTACCGACTCGTCTCGAAGAGCTCCCGCAACGTGTTTATCATCAGCACCGCGGTGTTTGCCATCGAGCGGTGCGTACCGCTCGCACTCACGTTCGCTGTGCGGCGCGCTCACACGTCGTCCCACCCGCAGCGTCATCGACTTCTCCTTCCGCGCAAAGGAGGCGGAGACGCCCAGCATGCGCACAACGAGCTTCTGGGTGAGTTGGCTCCAGAGCGCGTACGCGATGGGCTTCATTGGCCTTGCGGACGACTTGCGGACGACGTCGGCAACATCGCGCGCGTCTTCCTGATCAAGTCCACGCGCGGGAGTGGTCCCGCCTCTCGTTCCGCGGAGCCCTCACTCAACCTGCTCTCCCCATCCGGCGCGGACGCGGACGCGGAGCGGCCGGCCTTGCCCAAATCAAACAACAGCGCCGCAGCGTTCGAGACGATGGTTATGGACGCCCGACGCGACGGGATGGACGTGAGCGAGGAGGTCTTCGTGGACGAGCCAATGCGCAGGGTGTGGATTGAGCGCTATGGCATGGTCTCGTTGCTCATGCAAAATACCGCCTTGGCGCTGGGGGGCGTATACGCCGGGGTGTACTTCGGCGGGACGACGAACCACAGCAAGGCCGTGACGGCGCAGCGGACGAGGTGCGCGCCCTCGGGGGTTGCTGCGTCGATACGACGCTGACTGCACAACTGGGGATGTAGATACGCGTCGGACATCATCATGGTGGTGTAGGTTCGACACAAGCCCCTCACGTAGCGCCGTGTGGAGGGTCTTGGTATGAGACTACATGGTGGTGTACCTGATGCTCGTCGAGGCCGTGCTCATCTGGGCGTTGCTCACGCGCCCGAAACGCGTCGCCCGCTGGCCCGCGCTCTTCTTGATGTCTTTATGTCTTCTTCTTGTGAGTCCTACCCTGCTCTGACAGAATCCAGCTGACGGGCTTCGCGCGACTCAGTCAATACCCGCGCTCTACCGCCTCGCCGCGATGGCGAACTACACCGACTCCCTGCTCTCGACGGCGCCGGGCTCGCTCAATGGCGGCACAGCAAAGGCTGTGTTCTACACGCTGCACATCGCGCCCGAGTTTATCGCCGGAACGTTACTACTCTCGGTGAACGTGAAGAAGGTGTACGGCTTCACTGGATGGCGTGAGTGATCTCGTAAGTGATCTCGCGTTGCGTCGGGATTCGGGGAAAGGCTGCGTTCGACTTCGTATATCAGTCATTTTAGCACCTCATGGCGACTCTCTTATTTAGCACTGTCTTCCTGCTGTCTCTTGTCCTTTGTTCGTGATTCCCCACTGGAACACATGACCGTACTCGTCGAAGCGTGTAGTAGGCTGCCATGGAGCTGTCATAGGAAAGGTCTCTGATCTGTGCAGTGGGCCGGGCCATAGAGGACAACAAGCAGATAGAGAGTCGTCAAGCTGACGACGGCCATTTCATAGGTTGGGTGAGACTCAGATTTATGGGAGCGCTCACAGCCACCTTCAAGTCATCATAACTGCGCAAGCCTGGTTTCTGACTCGAGCTGCTCAGGCTGGTGCTCTAGTGTCCTTTGAGTGTCCTGGAAACAGACCAACAATGTAGACTGCTCGACCACGGGCTACATGGCTCCGGATCGGATAATTGACCAGCGTCCATCGCAGCAGATCGCAGCAGGGTCGACCTCCTCCTCAGGTCGGAGTTGGGGATGGTCCATCTACTATAGACTGTTCTTCCACGGACATCGCCCGCTGCCTCGGGACTGCCTCGGGGCTGCCTCGGGCTGCCTCGGGGCTCGGGGATGGGGTCTGTTGCCTTTTTAAGCCATTCTATTCAACGCCGGGGTTGGCAGTGGGCGTCTGTCATTTCTTCTGCTGTCCTCCTCAGTCAAATCCGAGGTCTCGTGTAGCTTTTCCGGTCTAGTTTATTCAGGTGGAAAACCGCACGTATAATAACGTTACCTTTCGCGCGCTTCAGAGCCCTGAGGATATCTGCTTCAGGCGAGTTATCTCTCCCAAGGTCTTGACATGCTCAGAGTTCTTGTCAATACGTGCTGGCCTCTCAGATTGCGCTCAATTTCATAAATGATGTGACCAGGTAAGGATTGATTACAACCGCGCGCGAGCACTGTACGTTGCGGCATGACTTAAGCCAGGATCCAGGATTGACGGCAGATTAGATCCGCAGCGTGGCATCCGCAGTGCTGTCAGCCCCCTCCACCTGCCAGTGGTTCTCATGCGGCTTGTCAGTATGCCCCGCGCTCCGCTTGTTTCAAGCTGGCTATAGCCACAGCTGTCAAAAGCCATACCAATGACAGCCTTCGGTCTGCGGCGCTGCTCATCTCACAGGGCGATGCTACCACCGCGCTCATATACAAGGGTTTGGCCACAATACGGACGTAGCATCAAAATCGCCCTCCTCTCTCTCCTCTACCTCTTGTGATCCGATGTCTGCCCAGCCAACCAAGTTCCCTTCTCCTATTGGTGGTGTGCCCAACCCACACGACCTCGCTCCCTCGGTAATCTTCGCTGTCGCATACGCGATAACGATCCCGCTCGCGGTCTACCGGCTCACGTCCAGGAGCTCCCGTAATATATTTATCATCGCCAGTGCGATATTCGCCTTCGAGCGGTACGTATCAGTAACCACTCGCACTCGCCGCGCGCTCACTGGCAGACGTCAATCCCACCCGCAGCGTCGTCGACTTCTCCTTCCGCGCGGCAGAGGCGGAGACGCCTAGCATGCGCACGGCGAAGTTCTGGGTCGGCTGGCTCCAGAGCGCGTACGCGATGGGCTTCATCGGCATCGCAGGCGACGTCAGCAACATCGCGCGCGTCTTCCTGGTCAAATCCACGCGCGGGAGCGACCCCGCCGCGGAGCAGCCGCGCAACCTGCTCGCCCCGCCCGACGAGGAGCGTGCAGCGTTTCCCAAGCCGAACGATAGCGCTGCGTCGTTCGCCCAATACGGCATGGGCGTGAACGAGCCTGGGGAGGTCTTCGTGGACGAGCCGAAGCGCAGAGCGTGGATCGAGCGCTATGGTGTGGTCTTGCTGGTCATGCGGTTAACTGCCTTGGCCCTGGGGGGCGTGTACGCCGGGATATACTTCAACGGGACGACGAACCACAGCCAGGCCGTGATGGCGCAGCAGATGAGGTACGTCTCTCCTGGGTTCGTGGCGCGAAATGCGATGCTGACTGCGCAACTGGGGATGCAGATACGCGTCGGACATCATCATGGTGGTGTGCCTACAGCTCGTCAAGGCCCTGCTCATCTGGGCGTTGCTCACGCGCCCGAAGCGCGTCGCCCGCTGGCCCGCGCTCTTGTTGGTGGCTATATGTCTTATCCTTGTGAGTCCTGGCATGCTCTGATAGAAGTGAACTGACCATGTCCGTGCACTTCAGTCGATACCCGCGTTCTACCGCCTCGCGGCGATGTCGAACTACACTGACTCCCTGCTCTCGATGGCACCGGGCTCGCTCAATGGCCCCGCAGCAAAGGCGGTGTTCTACACGCTGCACATCGCGCCCGAGTTTATCGCCGGAACGTTGCTGCTCTCGGTGAACGTAAAGAAAGTGTACGGGTTCACTGGATGGCGGGGGTGATCTCACGTTGCGTCGGGATTCGGGAGAGGCTGGGGTCGACTTCGTATTATCAGTCATTGTACCACCTCATGGGGTCTCTGCCTTCCTCAGGCTGTCTCTTGTCCTTCTTCTGTTTCCAAACTTGAACTGATATGTTCGTGATTCTCCGCTGTAACACATGCGCGTATTCTTCGAAGTGTGTACTTTATAGGCTGTCACGGAGCTGTCATAGAACGAGGCCTCTCATCTGTAGTCAGGGATGACTGCCAGCAGGACATATTATTATGATGGGCAACTAGTATTATAGCTCACCAGCCTGGCACTCGGCAGGCCGACTTGTATCTTGTGCGTCTAAGACTCTAAGTTCAGGCATACAACCTCCCGGGGCCTACCCAACACGCACAGACCGCCGTGCTGTGCTATGCAGCGGATAAGTAGGCCACATCTTGCACAGGACTTTCATCGAACGGGCTCGGACTCGGAGGTGTCGACGATCGGGATCAAGCATAGCATCTGAGATAGCCTCGGATCGTATACGCCTCGCAGCCACCGTTACCGTCGCGGGAGCGCGCTCACTCGGTGCTTTCAACCAGCCACCACGCCTCAAGCGATCTTGTCTATCCCAGTCTCTGGCTATCATTTGCGCGGAAGGAGGTCTTTCTATCGCTTCTCTGGGCTCTGCTTTGTTTGCGAGGGTGCGTTTTGGTGACCCAGCACTCAACAATGCCACTGGCGCCGGCTTCGCAGTCTCCCAGAAGGAAACGCATTCGCAAGTACTTGTCTGCTTCCGCGGCTACAGGTGCAAGATATACGGCGAAGCTGAACTCTCACTCGGCAACGTCTTCTGCGATTCGTCCGCGTCGGAGGCGGTCGTCAACGTCTAGTCGTGGCTTCCCTTTCTCACCTGAACGGACCAGCGACGACTCTGGCGTCGAAGACCTACACTCCTACCATGCATCAGACAATGATCATCCACTTCGCGAACATGGCTCCGATGTTGACAGAGGAAGAACGCCTCTAGCGTATGCCTCATTACCTCCTACGCCCATAACCTCGTCTCCGCCGCTACAGGCATCCCCTCCACCCTTCTCTTCGTCTATGTCATCCTTTCCTTCCGCGGAGCTCTACCACGACCCTCCATTCTCAATATGGGATTACCTGCGCGAGGAGCTGCTCGCTACAGACTTCGACTCACACCAGGAGCTGAAGTGGGAACGGGTAAGCAACTTTCTGAACATGCCACTTGCTCTAGAGAAGGTACGCGCTGCGTGTTACACATATCCACGGTCACGTATGAATCTGATCCCCTGTAGGTATTCTTCTTTGGATTTGTGGTCTGCTTTGATTCCTTCCTATACACCTTCACCATCCTACCGATCCGGTTTGCTCTAGCTCTGTGGCGGCTCATACTCAACACAGTCACTCGGTCAGAGAAGCCGCTGCCTCCATCCCAGAAAGCAGATATCCTACGCACACTCCTACTTCTCGTCTCCATCATTGTTCTTGCGCCTCTCACCGATGCTAGCAAGATCTATCATTCCATCCGCGGACAGGACACCATCAAACTGTATGTCATCTTCAATGCACTCGAAGTACGCCATTCCTCGAGGCTCGCTTGTCGCATCGAGTAGACTGGCTGCTCATGCCCCTGCACTGTGCAGATTGCGGACCGGCTGTGTGCTTCAATAGGACAAGACATCCTGGACTGTCTGTTCTCGCGCTCAACGCTAGAAGTCATTTCACACCACAAGAAACCGACGTCCTACATATTAAGGCCTGTGGTCTTCTTTGCACTCGCACTGATCTACAATGGTTTGCCTATACTGCACTCTCACTCATATCCGGCCCAGCTAACTCCGGCATGCAGTCGCACATACCCTGGTCATGATCTACCAGATGATTTCGCTGAACGTCGCAGTGAACTCCTTCGACCACGCACTTCTTACTCTCCTGGTCTCCAACCAGTTCGTCGAGATCAAGGGAAGCGTCTTCAAGAAGTTCGAGAAAGACAACCTCTTCCAGATCACCTGTGCGGGTGAGTGCAATCCGCTTGCTGTGTCAGACGCCATTCACATGTGCCTGCCAGACATCGTCGAACGCTTCACGCTTGCGCTGATGCTGCTCATCGTGGCGTTCCGAAACCTCATCGAGCTCAGCGGGTCGTCCTTCAACTTCAGCGAGGGCTTCGCGCTGCCGAAGAGCTTCGGCTGGTTCCGGGGGAATAACGCTCTCTGGACGATATCGTATGTGCGTGCATAGATAGATCTTGTGAGGTGGATTGTTGCTGATCTCTCCCTTATGTAGCCTGTGCTGACGGTGATGGCCTCGGAGATGATCGTAGATTGGCTCAAGCACGCGTTCATCACCAAGTTCAACCACATCCGTCCCTCCGTGTACGAGCGCTACACGGACGTGCTGTGCCGAGATTTGGCCAGCGGGAGCGCTGTAGGCAGGAGGGGAGCGCGCAAGGTACAGGCCTTACATTGTCATGTAGATCCTTACTGACGAACGAACTAGCATACATACGTCGACCAATCGCCTCTGGTCGCGCGTCGTCTAGGTTTCGCGTCGGTGCCGCTCGCCGTCCTCGCCGTCCTCATCGGCACACAGTCAATCAACCTCCTGATCTCTATGCACGCGGACAGCGACGTCCCTTGGATCTGGAACCGCTCGTACGAAGACATCTCGACTGACGAGTGGATCAATGCTGCTAAATGGACTGCCCTGGCCGCTCTGCTTTGGTTCTGGTGCGTGCCTCCATCTATCCTTCGCCAAGGTCGGAAACTGAACAGCTACGCGTATGTCCACAGCTTCGTCGTCATCAAGATCATAATGGGCGTGCATCTCCTCAGCTACGCCACCCGGCGGCGGGCAGGCATGGAGGCGCGCGAGGCGGCGGACGTCGTGAACGACTTCGGGCGCGACCCGATCGGCGAGGGCAAGGAGGAGCAGACGTACAACAAGGAGCTCAAGACTATCTTGGACGACACCCGCGACGATGCTACGGCCGTGCCTGATATCGGGGAACGCAGGCCGGGGCAGGATGCGGGGAAGAACGGGGGCAAGAGGAAGCGGCTGCCACTGGAGGAGATCACGCGGTTTACGATGGTGAAGCGAATTTGGTGAGGCTTGGGTGGCTCAGGAGCGGTGGGTGCGTGTACTCTATCTACGATCAAACGACGCAGTTGTTACGATGTATCTTCACTTATGCGCGTCGCTATGACATGCTCTGCGGACACTGGGGGTCTGTGGGACGATCCGGGTATTCTCCCAACTATAATGACTATAAGTACATACATGGGACCAGACTGTCTATCCTGAACATGAGCAGAGCAATCTACACGAGGATACAGTCTATGGCTACTGATACAATGCAGGACAGAAAGGGCGAATGATGATGAATGAGCGGCGAGTCCGACCGCGGCCGGACGGATATGACGGATAACGATACAGACTGTACAATGCAAGGAGTGGAGGGCTGGCGCGTACGAGCGACACATGATATGTGGTAAATAACGGAGAGCAAACAGGGCATAGCGAGTGATAGCGGCTGCAGTACGACGCGATACATCAAGACAGAAACGTGGTCAAGGAGAGTGGAAGCTCGCGTACGATTGGGCGAGCGAGAAGGTACAGATGCCGAGATTGAGGGAGGAAGGAGGGAACAATGGAGAAAAGTCGTATTGTTACACGGTTCTGGAGCGTTCGATCAAGTGTGCTGGAGCTCGGGAAGGGCGTCTGCGTCTGGGACGCTGCCATTTAGGGACGCGAGTATCCGCTGTAGAGCCCGCCGTAATCTGACCGCTTGCTCTTCACATGGCCCGTCGACGTGCTTGCCTGGGGCGACCTGCTGCTGCCATACACCGTGGACGGCTCCGCCCGCGTACGATCGATTGCAGTGGGCGATGCGTAGATCGCCCTCTTGGACGGCGACTGGGTCGCGCTACGGTAGGTGGGCGGGACGTACACTCTGACCGGGTCGACAGAGCTGGCCGGTGGGCCGTAGATGGGCCCCTTGACATGCTGGGCGGGGTCGGCCACCCTCCTCTCCTCCCGCCGCTCACGACGACCCCGCTCGGATCGGTCGCGATCGCGGTCGCGGTCGCGGTGCTCGTGTTTCTTGGAGCGAGAGGGCAGTGGCTCCGGCTGAGACACGATCTCCGCCATGAAGCCACTCGCGGCGACGACGGACGCCCGCGGCTTCGACACCTCCACGGTGTGCTGCACGCCGGGCAGCTGCCGAAGCTGGATCCCCGGCGACAGGCGCAGCGACGACAACGGCGTGTCAAACGATGCGTTCGTCCCGACGCGCAGCGAGGAGGGGAGGCTGGGGACGGGGGGCATGTACGGCTTGGTCGTGGGGGAGGGCGGGCCGAAGTTCGTCGGGGTGTAGAGCGACGGGGTGTCCGGGAGCTCTTTCTCGAGTGGCTTGCCGTACGGGTCCGTTGGGAAGATGACGATGCGGTCGAGCGACTTGTCCCTTCGCTGAGCCACAGACGAGCTCGACGGCTTCCGCGCAGGCTCCCTGGACGGCGGGGACGATCCGAGGGCGTGGCTAGTGGACGTAGGCTGTGGCGCCGTGTTCTGGCGGCGCGGAGTCATAACGGGCATAGGGACGGGTTGGTAAGGAGGCGGCCTCGTCGCGGTAGAGCCCGCGCGGGTGCGCGACTTGGAAGAGCCCGCGGAGCTCTCATTGCTGAGCTGGCGCTGCACGTGCGGAGGCGAGAGCGGCGTTGGCTGGGGCTGGCGGTAGGGCGATCCCATGGAGCTGAGGGAGCCCTTCGAACTGCCGCCACTCAGCTGTCTGTGGCGACTCGAGGGCGTCGACGTCGCAGGCGGCAGATAGATGTCCACCTGGGGGTAAACGGGGGCCTTGGGCTGGACACCGGTGTCCTGGGGAGCGGCGGGGATGGTCTTCTCCTTTGACTCCTTGGTCTTGTCCCGGCGGTGGCTCTTGGGCGGGGTGATATATTCCTCGCGGTACAGGATCGAACTCGCCACGGGTGGCCCGGGATTGTGGCGGCGACGAGAGCTGTGCGTGGAGGGGTCGCGCTTGCGGTCGGCGGTGCGATCGGACTCGTGAGACCGGCGGGGCATGGACAGGACGGCGGGAGACGACATGGAGATGTCCGCGCTCGACGCCTTCTTGTGGACCTTGAGGGGCACCGTCGGCTTGTTCACGTCGTGGGAGGCGGTGCGCTGGTGGCCGCCATTCCATATGTCGGCCCGCTCACGACGACGGTCCTCGGCCGCGAGACGCTGCTGCTCCTGCAGGAAGGCGTCGAGGGCCACCTCCGACGACGAGCGGCGCAGGCCACGGGTGATCGGCTTCGGAGTCTCAGCGGGCCGGCGGGAGTGTTGGGAAGGGCGTGGCTGGTCGGGAGGGTGTGGCACGGCACGGGGCTTGCTGTAGGAGTCCTCGCGGATGTTCGCATTGGTGGGCTCCTGCCAGAGGGGCGGCGAGATCATCGCACCCCCCTTCGTCTTCACCGACCCCCTCTCCTCCTGCCTCTTGCCCAGCCCCGACAGCTTCCCCATCAGCGTCGCCTTCTCCCGCGCCCTCTCGTCGACATCCGGGTACATCCCCGCCTCGTTGCCCATGGGCCTCCTCCGATCGCGCCAGTTCTCCTCCGCCTGCAGGCGCTCCGTGTAGCGCGCCTCGCGCTCCCTCGCGTCCGCGCGCTGGCGCGCCAGTTCGTCCTCGTCCATGAATGGCACGGGCTTGCGGTCGAGCCAGGGCACGTAGCTCTGCGCGAGCCGCGACTCGCTCGCGCTGCGGCGCAACCGCGCTTGTGGCCCCGCGCGCACGCCCCTGATGCTATGCGGGTCGGGCACCGGCCCATATCCCGCGCGGCGGCGCGCCTCCTGCAGCTGCGCCATCTCCCCCTGCGTCGGGAGCCGTTGTCGAGACTGCTCGGTGACAGGCTCGGGGTGGACGATGACGGGCCGTGGCGGCGGGCCTCTCGATGCGGCCGAGTGGGTCGCCTTCGACGAGAGAGGGTTGGAGGTGGACCGGGTGAGTGTGGCGCCTGGTCGCGTCGGGTTCGAAGTTGAACGTTGGAGGTTGGCGCCCTGCCGCTGGTTGAGTGACTTCCAGTCGGCGACGAGCTGGCGTTCGCGTTCGCGTTCGGCCTCCTTCTGCCGTTCGCGGTCGCGATGGTCGCGGTCGCCCACGATGGGCCTGAAAACCGATGAGTTTGGGTGAGCCACAATGGGAGGCGACACACGTACTTGATTAGTGAGTTCGAAATCTTTCTAACGCGTTGCATTGCTGTCTCGGACAGTTGTTACGTGTAAGGGTGGTGTGTGGGTGTTGGATGGTGGGTGGAAGAAGCGAAGAATGCAGAGTGCAAAGGTAAGTGGAAGAGCGAGTGTGGTCGTCAAGACGCTTTCGGAGGATGTTGAGGTTTAAAACATAAATGTTGTTAGGCCCAAGCGTGTGGCTAAGTGCCTTATGTGGACGGACAGCCCAGCCTATCAAAGCGTGTAAGTACCTGTGGCGCAGAAAAGTCTTTGTTCTGTTTAAGTGGCCGAAATAACATTTGAACCGGGTAAACCGGGGGAGAGATCAAGGCCTGGGTACTAACCAATCTATGCTCTAAGGTCGAGTGAAGCATATCGATGAACGAGCGACTGAGACCGGCATAGTATGGTCTCAATCAAAAAATTGCACGCACCGTTCAAGAAGATAACAAGGAAAAGGCCGAATAAGGAGGATCCAGGCCTTTGGAAACGTGCCGGGGAGTTCAGATGACCTTCCTTGTAGGGATGGAGGACAACGGCGGGCGCTCAGACCGCGGGTGGGGAAAACAAAGTGCGATGGCGTTCAGAGCAGAGGCGAAGGCCCTTTTGCCACCGCCGCTGTGTAGCCTCGCGTGAGCCACGCAGAGACCGCGTTCGTGGGTATGCATAGCCCACCATGCCCAGCCGGTGAGGATGTGGGGAGGAGGGAGGATCGGCGCAAACCACGACACCTGCCGGAAACGGGGGACGGGCTGTTCCGGCGGATCACACTGCGGACAACCCGGATTGTGCGAGGCGCTTACATGGGCCTAACATTGCAAGAGCGTGTATATTAGTAAGCCACTAAGTGAAAATCCCTAACATGGGAAGTACATGCCTAGAACATGACACGATTTCGGAACATAGGAAGAACATAGCACTTACATTCCCGATTTTGGGAACATTCGAAATGTTAGCCCGAACAAAGGAATACCATTCCCTATGTTACGAGCTCCGACTTGGAGCCGTAAAATTATACACGCCCTTACAATGTAAGTACCATGTGAGCGCTTCGCACAACGTGGTTCGTCCGCAGTGTCAGAGAGCCACGGAAGAAGGGTTCTGTCGGCGCAGGGTCCACATCTGTACGACCCTCTGTCTCGGGGCATTCGTCTGGCCACCCGTTCTTGTTCAGAAAATCAGAAATGAATCAGAATGCTGATACTGGTGAGAAGGAGGCTGCTGGATATGCAAGCTCCGGTGCCACCGTATCACCTGCATTCGGGGCGAGGTCTTGAAGAGACTCGCTATGGACGCGGGTCGAGAACGAGGGCCCCGGATGCGGTGCACGGGACTGCGGAGACGGTGGAAGAGGTGCGGCGCCTTGCGCACCTGCGTAGGGGCACAGCATGGGCTGTACGATAGGTCGCACGAGGACTCGAGGGTGCGCTGCGGTGGCGGCAGATGGCCACGGCCACGGCTGGGACAGGCACACCGCCCTGGGAGCATGCGAGGAGCGCGTGCCAAGCAGGTGGCGAGGCGGCTGTGGAGACCATGACCAGCAATCCGGTTGACGTAATCCTTTCCCTTTCCGGCAACTCCTCCATGGACGTCATGATCGCTGCGCTCCATAAAACTCTGCCAGCCGCATCCTCCGCTCATCCCCCTTCCTTCGCGCCAACCTCATCCACGACAACCAAGTCAGTTTCTTCTACACGCGTCTCGCGCCGTACTGACCCACATTTCAGACCTTCACGACCCTTCTTCACGACCCTCTAACGACTAGCCATGGCTGCCGACGCCGCGATCCCAGGCCTTGTCCTCACCTTCGCAGCGATGGTGCTGCTCGTCTTCGTATGCACCACATTCGTCTCTGCAGTTCCCAGTACTGACCACCACCCAGGCCTCCGTCTCAGCACCAAAATGGGACGCCATCCGCTTTTTGTCCACAACTATTGACGGAGCGACGACTCAGTTTGGTGTGTTCGGCTACACCGGGTCGAGCGCGCATGTCGGATGGTACTTCCCGTCGGGCGTCGCTGACGGCACGCTGAACGACGGCCTCTTCCACAACCTCACCATTGCTCTCATCCTCATCCCAATCGGTACGTCCTGTCCTCACCGCGACCCACCCTCGCTCGGCTGACCGCCTCCCTTACTCCGCATAGCCGCCGGTCTGTCAGGCATCGCGTTCCTCTTCGGCCTCTGCGGCGCAGGCTACCACCGCGTCGGCACCGTCTTCATGACGCTCGTCTCCGCGCTCGCCTTCCTCATCACCCTCGTCGCCTGGGTCATCGAGATGGCCCTCTTCGGCATCGCGCGCGACCACGTCCGCGACCGCGGCGGCGTCGCCACCTACCAGAACGCCAACTGGCTCGTCCTCGGCGCGCTCGTTGCACTCTTCCTCGCGTTCTTCGCAAGCCTCTGTGGCGTCTTCGGCCGCTATCGTTCCCGCCGCGCTGCATATTAAGCGCGCGTCAGCCTGAGTGGAGGTCTGTTTGAAGTGCGTGTGTGCTGTAGAGGATTCGAGTGCTGTCATGTTTGTTCTTCGATGCTTGTTGCCCGGCACGGACACTTCCATTCCCCGTATTCCCATCCCCCGTCTGTATCGTGAAAGCGCCGGTAGGTTACTCAGACCACGCCATGCTGGTTCCCGACCTTGTATATCGTGTTAATGACCACTCTTGATCCCCCAACCTTGCAACCCTCTTCCTGCATCTGCTACCTTAAAGATGTTGCTGTATCCTACTTCGCACTCGCTCTATGTAGTCCTTACCATCCACGCCGTACCGTACCAACGTCTCTAATCAATCTGTAAAGCTATCGGCGTCTCGTGTACTCCATATTCGCGTGTGTTCATGTGTTCATGTGTCTGCGACTCTGAGACTGGCTTGTAACAGAACATGTGGGTCAGCTTAGTACGCAGTATCTCTACTGCACAACTCATGTAACGATGTACAGCATCAGCTGCGGCGCGTCTATACTTTACAAGCATCATTGTGAGAGCATTATCTGCTGCGCAACATAATACAGCGGTCCCAGCGGGTAGGTGGGATGTTCTGTGAACAAACTCGCATGCATCGCGGTGGATCTGCTGATAGTGGTGAGCGGGTAACCCCTGCCAGACTCGGAGGGCTCTCCTCAACTCGCCCAGTTTCGTGGCGACGTTTTTGCAGTGGCGAAATGCGAATGTCCTGGTTGCAAACAAAACACAAAAAAAGAGCAAGAGACAATAAGAACACATGTACAATACTAATAAGTTAGAAAGCCACGGGGTGGCCACCGGCCTTCCCGACCCGACGCTCACCCGCGCCACGTAGCGAAGCCGAACATCTTCTTCACGTTCACCGAGAGCAGCAGCGTGCCGACGACGAACTCGGGCGCGACGTGCAGCGTGTAGAACACCGTCTTCGCCGCGGGGCTGTTGAGCGAGCCGGGTGCCATCGAGAGCAGGGAGTCGGTGTAGTTCGCCATCGCGGCGAGGCGGTAGAGCGCGGGTATTGACTGAGTCGCGCGGAGCCCGTCAGCTTAATTCTGTCAGAGCAGGGTAGGACTCACAAGAAGAAGACATAAAGCCATCAAGAAGAGCGCGGGCCAGCGGGCGACGCGTTTCGGGCGCGTGAACAGCGCCCAGATGAGCACGGCCTTGACGAGCTGCAGGTACACCACCACGATGATGTCCGACGCATATCTACAGCCCAGCGCGCGCAGTCAGCGTCGCGTCGCACGTCCCCGCGGCGAACCCCAGAGAGACGCACCTCATCCGCTGCGCCGTCACGGCCTTGGCGTGGTCCGTTATCCCGTCAAAGTACAACCCGCTGTACACGCCCCCCAACGTCAAGGCCGTAAGCCGCATGACCAGCGAGACCACGCCGTAGCGCTCGATCCACGCCCTGCGCTCCGGCTCGTCCATGAAGACCTCCCGCACGCCCGCCCCGTCATACTGGGCGAACGTCGCGGCGCGATCGTCCGGCTTGGGGAACGCCGCGCGCTCCTCGTCGGACGAGACGAGCAGGTTGAGCGGGGGCTCCGCGGCGCGCGTGGACTTGAGCAGGAACGCGCGCGCGATGTTGCCGACGTCGCCCGCGAGGCCGATGAAGCCCATCGCGTACGCGCTCTGGAGCCAGCCGACCCAGAACTTCGTCGTGCGCATACTGGGCGTCTCCGCCTCCGCCGCGCGGAAGGAGAAGTCGACGACGCTGCGGGCGCAGGGTCAGCCTGAGTGGGCGCGCGGCGGGGGCGGGGGCGGGGGGACGTACCGCTCGGCGGCGAAGATCACGCTGGCGATGATGAAGAGGTTGCGGGAGTTCTTGGACGCGAGCCGGTAGACGGCGAGCGGGATCGTTAAGGCATAAAGTACGGCGAAGACCACTGAAGGGGCGAGGTCGTGCGGGTTGGGCACGCCGCCGATGGGAGAAGGAAACTTCGTGGGTTGAAAAGACATCTGACCGAGAGAAAGAGAAAGAGAAAAGGAGGCCTCGGTGGATGTTGCGTCCGTGCTGGAGACATGCTTTTGTACATGAGCACGGCGGCAGCATAGCCTTGTCGGCTCCGGCGTGCATATATTGCTGCAACAGGGCTACGGATATGGTTCTTGACAGTCAGGCCATCGGCTATCCTCAGCTGTCAAGGAGGCTGGAGCGACGCTGCGGAGGGCCCAATGAGGTTTCGAGGGCACAGCGGCATCGTGGCGGCTATGCGCTGCGGATCCAGATCTGCTGTCAATCCGGAGTCGAGTGACAGCTGCACAGCATGTCGCGCTCGCAACCAGTCTGGCAGTCATGAGTTGTGACGCATCAACATCATCAACACACTTATTGAATTGCGATCTTCTCTCGGGAAGCTCACACATACGCACCGGTTGCTGAGGATAATCAGGAACGCCGCCCCAGGCTGACACGAAGAATTACACTTGAAGCGGAAGCTCTCGCAGCTGTAGAAGACGCAGACAATCACTGTGTGTTGTCCTCATATACGTTCTCAGTCGTCACCTGGATGCCATAGCTGCGCGCAAGAGTCTCGTGCTTGGCAATGATCGGTAGGGGCAACAGAGGGAATTGCTAGACGCCCACTGCGGATCTCGGCGTTGAATAGAATGGCTGAGAAAGGCAAGAGTCTTCATATATATGCGACCGTGGTGTCTACCTATGTTGATGACGAGCTGCGATCTCGTGTATCGGGCAGACTGCGGACCCTGAGACTGGGGGAGCCATGGTTTGACGAAGAAGATCCACGGGTGGCCGAACTGGTCCCAGTCAGGGAGATGCTCGTCCGTCAGCTCCATTCGACGACGGCGACGACAGATCTCTCTGAACCCTTCCTTCCTCAAGATGCTTGGTCCAGATACTCTCGAGACGCTAGAGCTAGACATCGGCAGTCCTGGCTGGTTATCGAGTATGTCGGCTTCCTCTGATCACGGGCGAGCCGCGACACTCACGACAGGTTCATGTACGTTAGGGATCCTCGGGCGGGAGCCATTCTCCTTCGCGCCTTACACCCGCCTGCGCACTTGTGCGTTCTAAATTTTGCTCCGGGGCACGCAGTCGCTCGACAACGACGATATCCGCGGTGTCACAAGACTTCGTTCCACACTCACTTCACCTCACCTGAGGACGGTGAAGCTGTCGGTGTTCATGAAAGACGCAAATATCGACAGCATCGCTCGCAGAGTGCGTTTCGACGAGCTGCAGACACTGAACTGGGCTGGCATCAGCGATATGTTCATGCAGGCCAAGCTACCTGCATCGTGTAAACTGGTTCTGGAGGGCGAAGGCGAGCCGGCGGTCCTCGAGGACTACATCCGCAGCGTACGGCCTGAACTACATGCACGCCGGGCCATACAAACGGTATCGTATGCATCACATTGATGTCACGATCTCGTCGTCGCAGTCAACCTTTTATATTGTGCCGTCTTCGCAAGCTGAGAGGAAGACAAATGGCCCAAACCTCGAATCCGCGCATCTCTACGCAATGCGCAATGTTCATCTTCGGAGTAGGATGTACCATTGCAATGTAAGTTTTTTTACTTAGTACCGTAGGAGTAGGCGCCGCGACACATTGTAGTGATCAAACCTACTGAAGGTCCCAGTCTATCAAAAGCTCGCGGCCATTCAGTTCGGGAAACTTGTTATCGAGGAATGCTTGCCACGGCAACTCGCTGCCTTTACCGTTGGCAATGAACTTCGACACCCCTGCGAACTTCGGCTCGGAGAGTCGCGCCTCTATACTCCTCCAATCCAGAGCGCGCAGCTGTACCCACTGTACAGAGCGGCGAGGTTTGTCGTGTGAGGTCGACACGTGAAAGAACAGTGTAATTGTCGTCAATGAAGAGGTAACGAGCTGCGCGAGCAGTTCGCAGACCTTAAACAGATGAGGATTTCCGGGCCGGCACTGCGAGTCGATGACGCAGCGCAGCGTGAAGGTCTGCAGCTTTGAGCATACGGCCAAGGAAATTTGTGGGTCCCGGTGCCATCCTGCTGGTCCGTCAGAGAGGTGCAGATGAAGTGACTACGAGAGTGCGTACTCGTTAATGCTAGCCAATTGACCGCCATATCAAGGTGCCGCAGACCCGCGGGACCGTAAGCGCAAAGCATGTTGTTGCACACCAGAGTGGGCATGCTACTCAAGACGACTCTAAGGGTATGGATGTCGTGCGACAAATCCAGGGTATGTAGTGTTGATGGGGATGACGGGAAGCCACTTCGAGGCCAAATGAGGTTATCCTGGATCGCCAGCGTATTGATAGAGGGGAAGAATGACAATATGGATCTAAGGTGGCGAAATTGTAAGACTTGACAATTGCGTACGCGTAGTCGTTTGAGCGACGGGAGGTCCAGGGTACGCAGTGAATCGATGGCCTCTGTGGTCAATCCGAGTCCGGTAATTCTGAGCTCGACCACGTTTTGTAGCCTCGGGAGGGAAAACAGCTCGCGAAGGGGCATGCTGTGGTCTTGGACGAGCTCAAGGATTCGGATCAATAGGTTCAGGTGTCCTGAGGTAGCGAGTAGATTGCGTAGTCGCGCAGCTCCCCGAGCATCAGCGTCGATTCGAACTGCACGAAAGCGATGGACACTGGACGAGGGGACCAATGCCCGGCAGATCAGCGCACAGGCCCCGAGGGTCGCTGCATCGCCATACAGATGGTCGATGATATATTCGATGATTTCGAGAGGTAAGCGTGCCATGACAGTGTCGACCTTGCGAATGATGCGGGTACCGTCGAAGACATGGGCTATGCCAGACCCCGAGTCGGATGCGAAGAGTCTGAGGAAGGTAGACAAACGAGCGCAGCGGCGGCAGGGACTCGAGCGCGGTTGCCACTGACTGTATGTAAGTAGCTTATTTTACGCCCACGCCGCGACGGCACGGGCCGCATGTCACGCTATGTGGCGCAAGTCACAAGTTCATGACATGCGTAATGGCGATGAATTTGTATCATAGTACGGTCACCACCACTGGCAGCGCGAGTACAACCTCTCATAAGATGTCACTGCAGGCAATCAAACTACTTATGCAATGAGTGCTTCAACAAATACTCAACGACTCTATAGTCATACAGCGTCAAACGTGTACGTGCGTTCGACACATTGAGATCCTTGTCTCAGTCTGTGCATCAATCACTGGCACCTCAGCTGTACAACGATGCAGAGCATTCAAATATCCATACTCGCGTACAATCACCCCAGCACCGAGCCAAGACCGAACGGATTCCGAGGCAACCTCATGGCAGCCTAGTCCAAACCCTCAGCAGAGCCTCTCAATTCTTCAGACCTTCAGTGCGCACCCGCGGTGATACTGTATCGTATTGCACTTCGCCGAGTGCAACCCGAACTGCATCTCTCCGACGAGTTTGAGCATACGTCGCGTGAACTTGAACTGACTGTCGATGTGAAGACTCTCCCGGAGAACTCGGGCGAAAGTCAGTGCATAAATAGGCTGCATCGCTGGTGGGACTGCCCAACCAAGTCTCGAACGCAGGCCTCGTACCATGTACACCAAGCACCTCATGTTCCTTGCTCCTCTGCTTCTGGCCTTCGTCACCGACGCGGCATCTGTTCCCACCACCCAAAACTGTTGGGAACCGGGTAGTTATGACGGGTGCCCTCGATCAGGTGAGCATGGCTGCGTGTTAGTGACGATGATAGGCACTTACATGACGTTTAGTGAATGTCGAAGCCGACGAGTACACCGCCAGAGATGTTCAAGTCGTCGGTGTGCAAGGTTGACCATAAGCTCATTCCCCGGCAGCCGGTGGTCAATGATCCTGGGTGGGTGGGTCCCATGACAACTCTTGCATGTCAAGCGTCTGAAGACCGCTGCTATCAGTTCCTGACAGTCGTGGACTTGACTACTAGTAGTTTGCTGCTGTACTGGTAGTCTCAGTGTAAGCACTTTGATGTGCAGCTGCAGCCTGGTCGTGCGAATTATTAGGACCTCGGAAATCGTTGTGCTTGAACACAGTGCTGCTGCTGCTTTCCCGGCCCTAAAAGGAATGAGACGACATCGACAACTCGAAGGACGCATATACTCACCAGCATGCAGCTTAGCCAGGTCTCAGCTTGCGCAAATGACATGCTGGACTTGGCATACTACCTATGGGCCTTAGTACGAGACGTACCTATGCCAGCATGTCATCAAACGGCCCGGATTAACGACAGTCTCGTTCGAATTCAAACGGTCCCGCCTCGACAATTAAAGTGACGCAGCCGAAGAAAATTAATTCAGAGGATGAATGCCTCTTCCAGATCCAGGGTGCTTTCCGGCAGAAAAGCTATCATCGAGGAGGGCCATATCCAGAGACTCGGGCTCTTCCAGGTACAGGCAACCTGCAAGAGCGCTTGAGCGCCTGACCTGTGCCTTTGAGGAGGTTTCCATATTAGGCGAGAAGCACTCACGCGCCACTTGTGGCTGAGGAACGTCCCGGGTCGGGATCAACTTGGACGGCCATGATCTTTCGCAACCATCTTCTCACTGCGGGTTCCGCTGACGGCGACCGCATCGATGTTGGACGGTACGGTAGGGTGATCGCGGCTCGGCTCGAGCCAGCTCTGCTTATGCCAGACGTGCAAGGGACAGAACATGGTGGCGATCTGTTGAACCGTGCCGCTGGGCGATCGGCCGGTCTGACATGCCGCCAGCTAGCCCGTCTCGCCTTTCTACTCCTGTTCGTAGGTGAGTCTGCTCGAAAGGTGCAATATAGCCACGTTACAGGTTCATCACCGACGGCCGCAGCAGCCGACGCGCCTGACGTGCACCCGTCGGGCGCGTCTTGAAGGGACGGACGTCCTTATGCATGCAAGACAGTGTGACGGCGGTAGCGCTGCTATCATGCCCGATCTGGCCTTCGATCGACGCAGTGGGGCAGAGTGACCACACCCGGATCCTTGGGCATGTTCGACTCGGGTCCTGGTGCCCTCCTTCTGCCCATCCTACATCTTCTCTCCCCATGCCCCTATTGCACGAGGCACGCCACTCTGCGTCCCCCATGGGTACCCTCCAGGCGAGCCGTCTAGCCCCTAATGATTTGCGCCATCTGGGCAGTCCTCTCGCCTCGCGGCCGTCGGAAGCCTTGCGCCCGCTGACCACTCGTCCACCCGCGACGCCGCCTCAGCAGGGGAACCGGGCCCACAGTCTCTACTCTTGCGGTTCTCTGTCTTACGAGGGTGTTCGCTTCTCCACACCCGTCCGCTCGCGTACCATCACATCGTCGTCGCCCTCGTCAGGCGGCAGTCCCGCTCGTCTGCCCATCGGATCACCCACCCGCTCATCGGAGCGCCGGAGCCACCTCAGAGCGCGACCCAGCGTACCGACTGGGCTCGGGCTCGTTGACCTGGAGAAGCTCGCGTCGGCACCGTCACCTCAGGCGGACATGTCACGCGAGGAGCGCGCACAGCGGCGGCGCGCGGTCCACTTTCATTCGCACGCGCAGTTCTCGGAGGTCTTGCGTCGTACGCTCACCCAACCAGAAGATATGTCCCCGGATGGCAAGGAAAAGTCGCCGGAGCAGAGACGTGAGGTCGAGGTATCGTCGCCCGAGCAGCGACAGATGCTCGGGGATGATTATGATGACTTCCTGGACGACGAGGACTTCTCCTGGGAGGCGACGAGTTCTTCACCTGGGAACACTCCCGGGCTCTGTAGTTCCTCCATGCATGAGCTTGCCGCTGCCTTTCCTTCACCTCCGAAGACCGCGCCCGAGTTCCCGCTCTCGTTGTCCGCCCTCGAACGTGACGCGCCACCCGACCTACCGCTGCCTCCTACCCCGCCCTTCCTCAGGACCGCGCGGAGTCCACACGTCTATGCGAATGGAGGCCTTGGGGACAATCTGATGACGACATTCGATCCCGAGGAAAGTATGGCGCGGCTGGAGTTGAGTATGGCAAAGTTGGAAGGCTTTGGGCCTACACCAGACGCGCCCAGGTACGCCTACTTCTTTGACGATGACGAGGAGGACATGGAGGACATGGAGGACAGCGAGGGGAGTGGGCGCGACCTCGTTCAAGAAGTGCTGTTAAAGGGACTCATTCCCGAGGACGTCTCTCCGCCGCCCACTAATTCCGACACGACAGACGCCACTTCACCATTGTCAGATGTGCATTCCCCAATCACTGATGTAGCAGATCTCAGCTTTCCAGAGGTCGACAGCGATGCAGAAGCCCGCCTGGAGCGACTGCTTCGGTGCCTGAGCCCGGCGAATGATGAGCGCGTCGATTTCCCTGGCTCCAGCCCTAGCATCGCCTCATCCATGACGGCTTCCAGTCCTCGCACGCCCTCCGCGTCCTCGCCTCTCGCTCCGCCGTCGATTGAGCTCTTGCCAGAGTTCGACTTCGAGAAGACGCGGCGGGTTCACCACAGTCACGGGAAGGGTCATAGGCGGCGGTCAAGCTCGTTGTCTAACCCGTTAACATCGGGTTGGCAATCCTTCGCAAGTCCACTCATGGGTGGGGGTCCGAAGCCCCAGTCAACCAGCCCGAACAACCTGCGAACGTCCTCCAGCACCGCGGCGTCATCCGCATCCGCGTACTCCAATGTGACCACCTCCGCCTCCTCTGCTTCTGGGTCCGCCTCGGGGCACGCTCGCACTCCCTCGGCTGAGTATCGCTCCCGGGTATCCAAACCCATCCTTCACTAGAGCCAGAGCGTCCGGAATCACCTCTGCGGAAAGCGCGCAGCACACCGTTCATCCGTCGTCCTGTCCGCTACGAGCCCGCGCAGCCCATCCTGCGGCAGCACCGATCCATCGCGCCTCCCCTACCGCCTCTTCCTCCCCTGCCGCCTTCACCACCCGTCCCACCGACGACAAGGCAGGCACCCTTGCCCGGTTCACTTAGCCTCGCGCGCTGTGCGACGCACAGTGCGAGTACGCCCCGCGAGGCGGAGCGCGCGCGCCTGTCGGCCCTGCAAGCCCCTCCGCACGGCGCCTCAGGCTCTGCAGATGGCCACGTCGGGCTCTCGTCTTCAGCGTCGTGGCGCCGTGTGCACAACCCGATCGGCACTCCCCCAGCGGCCTCCCCATCTTCTTCCCGCATAAGCGGGTCGTCGAGCCCGCGTACACCGCCGAACGGCGGCGGGAAAGGACACTCGAGTTTCATGCATATCACGCCGGAGCAGCCTCACTCGCGGATGAGCAGGTTGTGGAGCAGGGCTCGGGCGGGCCTTAGTAAGGGGCCTGAGCAGGGGAAGACGGACGGCATGGGCAAGGGTGAATTTAAGGGCGCTGAAGGGGGAAGGGGCCTGAGAAAGGAGAAGAGCACGAGGTGGTTGAGGGGAGCGTCGTGCAGGCGCGGGGTGAGTGAGCTCCGTGGTTGGCGGGTACACCTGAGTCGAACATGGGCAGTGGCGGACGCGTGCGTGTGTATCACGGAAGCTTGAGAAACCTACCATCTTCTGTTGTTTTGTATTTTATACTGCCTGTGTCCATACTGTTTGTATAGCATAGCGATAATGTATACACATAGCAAGCTGTATACCGTTCGTACTCGATATTAGTGATGTGTAGTTGGCCTTAGTTGTAGTAGCAGTAGTGTATACTTGTTAATGGAGGTGTCCTCAGGCATGCAGTTGACATATGCATATACGTCAGGAGAATGACAACAGCTTGCATGCGCTCTATACACCTCTCTCTGAATTTCCAAGTGCATGTACTGACTCCTGTGGCGATCATGATGCCCAAGTTCAAGTTGAAGTGGTAGAAGCAATGTCATCGTGTCTACACACTAATAGATGATCAGATGCCCGACACAATCTTATGTCACTAGTAGACGATGTTGAAATCGAGACGTCCTAGAGAGTAT
>NW_025955487.1:0-24910 GCF_022376445.1 Fomitopsis serialis | reverse complement strand
GTGCGTGCGGGGCAGGTTAGGGAAGGGGTTCACGATTGCTGGACAGCCGGTTGAGGTGGATGTAGACATCGGTGCCGAAGCCGTCCATCGAAATGAGGCGCAGATCACCGCCAAAGTATCGTGCGTACTGCAAGACGATCGCGCGTCACGTCAGTGGTGTTCACCGGCGTCGATACGGGGAGGGATACATACCAATCTCGACAGCGGCAGGCCGTACCCGAAGCCGGCCATGGGCGCCTTGAAGTCGCTCGCCTGGAAGTCCTGGTCGATGTTCTGCCCCTCCATGGTAGTGTACATGTACGTCCAGATGAGCGGGATCGCGCTGCGCGGGATGCCGCCGCCCTCGTCCGAGATCTTGATGGTGATGTCCTCCTTGCCCTCGACGACGATGACCTTGATCGGCGGGAAGTGGTCTTCGTGCTCCGTCCCGAGACGCTCGACGACCGCGCGGAGCGAGTTCTTGAGCAGCTCGAAGCAGATGTGCGACAGGTGGCCTGGCACGTAGGCGAAGTGCAGGTGTTTCGGGCAGATGAGCTGCACGGGCGGCCCTTTGAACATGGCATAGTGCTCCTCGCAGACGAAGCTGGGACGTTGTCGTGAGCATGCGGTCGGGGAATGATGTCGTGTGACATGGAACACGCACCGAGCATTCTCGATCGCTTCTTGAAGAATGTCATGAACGTTCTGACCGGGTCACATGGTCAATACATGGTCCGGGACGGGCTGTACGATACATACCGCTCTTGTGCAGATGATCCCGACGTAGTCGGGTGTGGCTGCAATGTATTCAAGGCAATGTCTGCAGACGTGAGTGCGACCGGACGGACGTGAATGCGAAGCTACGTTGTCCGATGAGGAACCGTATCCCTATTCGAGACAGATAAAACCGATCGAGCCAGTGCTGCACGTCGAGGTTGATATTCCGTGCGTTCTGACTGCGCTTCCACTCGAGGACGCCCTGGGCGACCGTCGTGACTGTGGGGTCGTGTCTCCGCTTGATGTGCTCCAGCGACTTGGTGAACCTGCGATTGAACTCTTGGACCTCGGGCGGCCAGTCGACCTTGGACGTGTTGGCGTAGTATCTGGGGCGCAGTTCGAAAGTCGTTCCGCGGAGTGGAGTTAGAGACGCACCTCCGCTCCATAGGGATGCGCATCTTGTGCTTCTGCCCGTTCGAGTTCCCTACCTTCGTGCCTGAAGCGAGCCCCAGCCCTGTGCCCGTTGGGCCTCCATAGTCGTCGACAAAGAAGGGTAGTGAAGGATTAGGTGTTGATTCTGGAGGACGACGTCAGAGTTCTGCGCCGAGAGTGCGTCGCGGATGTGCCGAGGCAGCTTTGGCGTCGGGAATGAGATGAGCTCCTGGTGGTTCGTTCGACGTGAGACATAGCGGGCACATGAATAACTGTGGCACCTCGAACGACTGCGCATACCACTCCTTGACCCTGTTAATGGAAGGCATTGCGCTGAGGTTGTGAGGCACTGGTCGAGCTCCTTCACGCGGTGAGCGAGGCGTACGGGGAGCTCCTCTACATGAGGTGCAGATGGACGCGTCAGTGCAGAGGACGTTGAAACAGCGGGTTGGCGCACGCACCGAGCAGGAACTGGCTGGCCCCAAAGAGCGTTCCCTGACTCGGATTCTGTCCGAAGAGGACCATCTGCTGGAGCGAGACTGGTACGGCATGGGTGTCAGGGCTAACAACGCAGCTTAGGGCGACGGACCTCCAGTCTGAGGGAAGGATGCATAGTGATGGATCCTCTCCCAGAGGGCGTTCGTAATGCGGAACATGGCAGAGGGAGAGCAGCAGCGACCGACTCGCCCGCGCGGGGTCGACGGTGAAATGGCCAGAACGCAGGTCACATGCCCCCGATCCCCGCACTAGACGCCCTTTCACATGATTCCCGCCCGCCCGCCGTCTGAATGAACCCGCCCGCTGTCGCTCTCGTTCTGCTCGTCGTCTCTACGCTCGTCGATACTGTACATGTTCAATCCTTGCCTTTCGCCTGCTCCGCTCTACGTCCGCCGCTCGCACTACGCGGGCTTCCACTCAACGTGGTGTTTCCCTGCCGGCAATGGTCAGAAGCCGGCCCATGCATCAACGCACATCCAGAACACGCACCCTTCTGAACCTCGCCAGGCCCCTCCGACTTGAGGTCATATGAGTGCGCCCCAAAGTAGTCCATCTCCGCCTCCATGAGCTGGCTTGGCAGGTGTTTCCCCGCACAGTACTTGAAATACTCCAGACTCGCGCTCAATGCCGGTCTGGGGTCGATCGTACCCGGTCCGCATAGTCAGTCCCCGTCCGGCAAATAACAAGCCTCTGCTTTCACCAACTCACATGTGAGCATTCCACTCCAGGCCCAGCGCGACCACCCGCCTCAGTGCACCTATCGTGCGTCGGACCTCCTCCCCGACAACGGGCAGCGTCAGAACGTTCGTGACCGTCCCAGATTGCTCCAGAGCGGGCTGCAGTAGGTCGGCGATGTGCTCCGAGCGAATGATACACCCCTCTCTCCAGATCCGCATACATGTCCCCAGGTTACGCCCCACCCTTCGTCCTCGCTCGCCCGAGCGATCAGGTTCAGTCCCTGTGCGAACGACGCCAGGCACGTACAGTACACCGCAAGGCGAAGATCCTCCACAAACTGCGTCCGGAATGCTTCGTCAACCTGCTGTTTCCTCGCAGCGCCCAAATTTGTCCAAGGTTCTCGACCACCTTCATGCGTTGGGCCCGGTCGGCGGACGCAATACGGAAGAAGTGAGCACTTGCTATCGTGGGCGCGGAGACATGTCGATTGGCGGCCTCGACGACAGTCCAGAACCCAGTTCCTGCATGCCCGGATCAGTGCGTCTGAGCTTAATTGGCCGTGTGACTTACCTTCCGTGTCATCTGCGTCCTGGACAACCTTGTCTTGGACTTCGTTCAAGACGTGACTCGGCGGACCATCCGGGTGGTGTCTACCACAGATTTCGGCACCTATGTTGATGAGGAAGTTTCGTCTCTACATGTATGCAGTCAACACCTGACACAGTAAGTTCAACACTCGTACATACGCACCAGTTCGCCTTCAGCTCCCCACTGCTCCCAGATCTTCGCGATCTCATCTAACGGGATGTGCATGCACTTGTACAGCAGCTCCCAAGCCTCATTGACGACACCAAGGATGCCCTGCTCAATACCGTTGTGCGCCATCTTGACGTAGTGCCCGCAGCTCGACGGTCCGAGGTTCGCCACGCAAGGTAAGCCCGTCTTGGGATCCTTCGCGGCGAACTTTTCGAGAAGCGGCAAGACGGAGTCAAGCGCCTTTTTGTCGCCGCTGGGCGAGATCGACGGCCCACGACGCGCGGACTGGTAGCCTCCGGACACGCCCATGGACAGGTAGGACACGCCGCGAGGCTGCAGCGCCTTCTGGCGGCGCCTCGCGTTCTCGTACCACTCGTTGCCGCCATCGAGGATGATGTCACCTCGGTGAGATAGTCGTTGTGTCGTCTATAACTTGTCTGCGGGGCTGCCGTGCGGGATGCTGAACACGAAGAGCTTGGTGTGCTTTTGCCGCGAGGAATCGAGAACGGCTTGTACTCCTTGAAAGAATGTACGCGCGGGTGGATGCTCCGTCGAGGCCGTCTGCGAGGACTTGCCGAGGTTGTCGATGTTCTGTGTTGATGTCGAAGACGCCGACCTCGAACCGTTTTCTGCGAAGAGCATAGCATGCCCGAGCCCATCGAGCCCGCGGCCGATGACGCCAATCTGGCATGTAGTTGTTATGTAATCCTGTGTTGCAGAGTCGCGTAGATGTACGGTACCTTTGTGAATGTATCAGCCATGTGGGTTGTGTGGAAGAGAAGGGTGTCGAGAACGAGGACTGATGGCAGCTTAAGTATGTGTCTCTAAACATACGTCGCTCAACGTCGGCGACACGTTCGACGTCATCGAGGACGTATGTACATCGCACGCCACACGATCGCGCCTCACACCAACTGGCCATGGCGGCATGCTCCAGTCAGACGTCACGGATGCATAAGTACACTGTACAACTGGACAGAACATGCGAGCGACATAGATCCATTAGATCGCCCCGTCATAGATACATACATGTACACATTAATGGCCAGGGTACTTTTCGGCCTGCCGCGGGGTATTGGCTGCTCAACGCACATCTTACACTCACACTAAAGCAATCAGCAGGGGTTACCGCGGGTGTGGCCGCGTAACCTCGTCGTAGATCAGCACTGCAAGTCAAACGTCGGTTAGCCCTGCATGTGGATGAGGTTTCTTCACGCACCTTTCAGCTCCTCCTTGCCGAGAGCTTCGCCATAGTCAAAGTCAAAGAACGAGGGGTCAAGTGGCTCTGCCGTCGGCTCGTCTTGCGGGTCGTGGTAAGCCTGATACACATTAACGTGGCGATCAGCATAGCGCGCAATTACCGCGTGGGCTGGACGCGGCATACCTCTAGATATGGGTGCTTCAAAGCTTCATCGACTTCGATCCTACGTTTCGGACTGAATGTAAGACATTTGTCCATGAGATCCAGAGCCTATCACGGCCGTCAGCCAAGACTGGATGCCACATGTCCTCAATTCTTACCAATGGATTCGCAGTCGGGAAGAGCATACTAAATGGCTTCTTCTTCCGGAATGGTAGGGCACGAATGTACTCTCTTGACCGCGGAGACGTGATGGCGTAGAAATCGTCAAGAGAGGGTGTCCCGAGGACATCCAGAATGATAGAAAGCTGGTGGTGATCTGAGGTGCAGGGCAATGAATAGAGAGGCCTACGAAAAGCGACAGCTACGCACAGTCTCTGCCGGGAAAGAGAGGCTTGCCGCTAAGCATTTCTGCGAGGACACAGCCGACGCTCCAGATGTCGATCGCTCGTGTATATTCCTTGAAGGTGAGCATGACCTCTGGCGCACGGTACCACCTAGTACAGACGAACATGATTACTACACAGCTTCCAGTAGACAGTCATCAGACGTACCGCGTCGCGACGTATTCAGTCATGAATGTACTGCTGTCGTTCGCAAAGTTAGGAGCGGGCGTGCGGAACGTGCAAGTCCAAAGTCACAAAGCTAGGCGATGGGGACGGGTCAGATGGCTTAGGAAGCGCGTCACTCTGCGCGACGGAGCTGACCTTGAGGTCGCAATTGGCGTTTAGAAGTAGATTGGATGGCTTGAGATCTCGATGGAGCACATCAGCCGAGTGCAATGCCTTCAATGCTCGGAGCGTCTGCGTGGTATGGTCGGAGACGAGGCGACGGTCAGCGTGCCAAGAGCAGGGGACACATGGAGAGCCGGCGCATGAGCGCACCTGGTAAATGAAGTACTGGCAGTGATCGTCGCTGAGCTCTTGGGTGCGGATGACACGATGGAGATCCGTCTCCATGAGTTCCTGTACGAGATAGACTTCTTTGAACTCCTCCAGGCTTGGCGGGCGGAGGATATCCAGGATGGAGATGATGTTCTCGTGATGAAAGTGCCGAAGGAGCTTGATCTCGCGGAGGGTGCGGAGGCAGAACATGGAGTGATCGAAGGGGGTTATGCGCTTAATGGCGACCTTGCGCTGGGACGGGACGTGGATGGCTGAGCTAGAGCGTGATGGCGTCGCTGTCTAGCGTGCTGTGTGACGAGGGCAGCGGGACGCACCAGACGATGCCGTATGCACCTTCACCGATCACATCGAGGATCTGGTAGTTGGAGCCGACGACAAAGTTGCTCGCCGCCACGCGGTCTTCCGCGTCGGCCATGACGGGGAGGGTTGGAGGCGGAATGCTTGCGGGATGGCGAGGGTGCTGAGGCCGAGCGCTGAGGAGGCAACGTCTGGGATGGTCGTCGGGAGGCCACCGCCCAGTCAGTGTTGTCTCCCCGCCAATGCTTAGACGCCCTCCCCGTTTGGGCCGAGACAAGTCCTTATCCGTCCCGAAAATTGAACCACGTGGCCTGTAAGTGCAAACCGAGTTTGGAGGTCCACCGCCGCCCACTGCTCGCCACAACGCCCCGCCCCTCCAGCCTCCCCTTCCCCCTCCCGCGGCTCATACATCGCTCGCAAATCCCCATGCCCACAGCAGAAACAGAAAGGATGCCGAGGGCGGCCAGGAGCCCAGCCGAGAGCTTGAGCCCGAGAAGGATAGGGAAAGAGACAAGAGCGGGAAGGCGAAGGGCTCGGCGAAGAGTACGTACCCGTCGATTCACGGTGCCACCAGTTGTTGAGCAGACGTTGCCCCGTCTGCAGCCAAAGATCTCTCCCATGTCCCCTGCAAATTTTCAGAGTCGGCTCGTGCACCGCGGGCGCGTCCTGCCCCTTCTCCCACAACGTCCTGGAGCCCGGACAGCAGAAAGAGGTCTGCGCATGGTTCGTCAAAGGGAACTGCAAGTTCGGACACAAGTGCGCCCTCGCCCACGTCCTGCCCGGGCAGAGCATGTCTATGGACAGGAAGAACAAGAAGGCTGCCCAGCTTGCCGCACAAGCTGGGGGTGCTGGTGGCAGCGGCGGCCGCGAGGGTGGCAGACGTGGTCAGAAGACAGGAGCGCACGGCAGCGGGTCTGGCAGTGCTCAGAATCGAAACGGCCTGCTTTCAGGCTCGACCGCGCCAACGCGAGCTCTGGCGGGTAACTCGCGGTCAAGCATTCCCATGCCTCTGAAGGCCACTTTGTCGCCATCGACCCCTGCGCCGCCTGTTAAAGATACCGACTTTGCTTCGTTCGGTTTGCCCGACGAGAGCAACAAACTGCCGAGCGCGCCCGCACAGGGTAAACCGCCCGCAGTGCCGGCGCCTGACGTCTCTTCCTCGGTGTCTCCTCCCACTACCACTTCGACAGAGCCTGTTCAGATCGAGTCATCGGCGAACGCGGATGCTAGCGAAGCTGGTGCGCTTCCGACAAGCACCCCTACTGCTCCTCGCCGAATGGCAAACGCGCATGGCTCACCGCCAGTCGACTTTGGACCGATCGGATCACCTCCTCGCTCTTCAGAGTCCGCTAGCCGTCTTGCTCGCGTCAACGGGTTCTCTCCGGGTACGTCTCCCCATGCAGCCGGTCTGTCTACTTCTCCCTTTTCGGCCCCGGGCTCTCGCTCCGTGTTCGCAATTCAAGGAGAGGAGGACGCGTCTGGTGGATACGCGGGTCGTTCTGGTCTGTCTGCATCTTTAGGAGCGATGATGACTTGGTCAAAGGATCGGCCATCTCGAAGACTGGACAGCGGTGTTGTAGGCGAGGTGGTTGTCGAGGACGAGGATTTGGAAGAATTCCTCCCAAGTTCCCTTACGGATCTGCTAACGCCTGAGGAGAGATCTAGAAGATTGTCCCGCACGAACGGCGTTCGCCCCAATATGATAGGAGCAGATCGCGACGGAGCAATCGGGGGTCACAGGCTCACGACAGAAGGTCAACATCATAGGTACTCCCGATCGGTGCCGGCACCATCACTGCTTCAGGATATCAAGTCGATATGGGCGGACAACGGTGGGACTGGTGCAGGCCCGTCTGAGTTGGCAGGTGCTACGGGAACGAGCGTCACGGGCGGTGGCCTAGGGAACGGTACGCCGAGCTCGTTTACGTCCAATTCTGGCCTTGCTGGCAGATCAGGCGAAGACATGCTGTCGCCGTCGAACGCTTCTGCAGCGTTCCTCCCAGGTCTTCATCACCACTACCTCAACTCCAAGGTCCAGCGTACAAACATGCTCGGCGGCGGGCTGTCGGCGTTGCACGCGACCAACCCCAACGGTCTGTCTCACGCCAATGTTGGCACGCACCCACCGAGTCTTGCACCGGGTGCCTTGTCTCCACCTCATACCAGCGCTCTCGGCAATCGACCTCCCATGGGCAGCCCGTCATCGGATGTGTTCTTCGGACAGCAGCGACATCCTGCGCCGATGATCAATGACGGGTGTGTTCTTCGTGTAGATGGTCCTAACGCGACATACTCACCATTTACCAGAGCTTTACAAGCACACGCTCCCGGGCAGAGTCTACCTCAAGGACTGGCGGCAGGGTATTCGAGGATTCACGCTTTGCCTCCGCCCGTCATCGCGTCTCCATCCACGCCAGGCGCTTTCAGTCAAGCGGGCGGGTACTCGCCAGGTACCAAAGTGTTTGGGCACGCGCAAAGTCCGTCGGGTGACTGGCACAGTGTGTCGCCCGGGGCTGCGAACGCATTGGACGCTCTCGTGCACTTCAACGCACAGGCTTCTGCAGCAACTAACACAACGTCCCTGGGAGGTTTGGAGACGGTCTTCTCGCGATTGTCTTACTCTGCTGCCGCGACACGTATGTTCCCTGCTTCATGTGTCTTCATATATTGACAATTATCCTTGACAGGTGGTCCACAGGCGACCATTGGCAACACCGCCCGTAACCCTAGTGGGCGTAGCTATAATCCGCAAGGTTCCTTGAGTCCCCTAAGCGGGCCAGTGCTAACCGGTGATGATGATGACCTGTTCAGTATGGACGGTTAAGCTGTACTTGACTGTTGTATGTACAAAAGTAGTGTTTTCTGTGTTGCAGTAGGTCCAGAGATCATGTATAATTTAAGTTGCTATGGGTTCTGGGCAGCACTCGGCACATCTACAGTAATCTGATGGTCATGTTTTGTACTGCTATGCAATGCTTTGTGTGTGCGTGATCTGTTTGCAACAGAGGCTCTTGATATTCCTTGGTATTGGGTATTAGGTATTGGAACTTTCTGGGAAGAGGTTATTAGAGCAATGCCATTTGCTAATTATGACACAGAAAATGTGGGGTGGGAAATAGATGCAGATCTGTTGATGCAACCATGTAATTCATGAAGACATGCCCATGACTCAAACTGCCATATTCTATTAAACAATGAGACTTTGAAATGGTAGTAGACTGATCTGACAGCCCATCATCAAGACATTAATTGAAGCTGTGCTCCATTGGGTCCCTCATCTTAAGCAATAACAAGTCCAAATAAGATACTCAGAGCACTCTCGACTACTATCGGCGCTATGGTGGGGTCACATGTGGCACGGTGATAAGTGGTACATGACCATGTATGGACATGATTGAAATCGAGTAAAATGTCTGAATAGCACCAGAGTGTGCAATGAGCCCCCAAGGCATCCCCTGTGAGAAACAATCTGTGTACTCATGTATGGCAAGGAGAGAAATAGAGCCTGTTCATATTATGTAGTATGGTGTGCCACAATGCAGGTGTCTCATAGTTGCGCAAGTGGCAAAACACTCAGCTTACAAATCAGCTGAAAGCTAGTGTTTTGGCTGACATTGGTTTTGCCCACTGAGGCCTTTAAGAAGAATTTTGATAATGAGGCAAGCAGCCTTGGGCCCTTGACAGGCCTAGACGTAGTAAGAATGGTCACCTCAATGGTGTCAAAACAGTGAGGATTGCATTTGTGCACAGTGCATAGTACAGTGGTACTACATGTGACTCTACTACCACAATTTGCAGTACTACTTATGGCTATCATGTAGATCAATCTGGACAGTGCACAGTGGAAGGGAAACAGGAAGCAAGTTAATGAGCAAGGTGGTGAATGGACTCAACTTGGACATGTCTGTGGCTGAGCTTTGGCTACTGCCAAGAGTGAGCACTCAGGTGGAATAAATGTATCTTCACATGGAAAAGGCACAATGGCTGCCAAAATGCATGATCAGATATAAGATACACATAATATCTCCAATTTGAGTGTGCTCAATGGGAAACTAGTCTACGTAATTTGGAGAAGATAGGGGTTTTCTTGTTCTTGCCCCCTCAGGAGGGTGTCAAGTGCCAACAGCCACAATCACATGATGCAGTCAAAAATTCTCTGGGTATATCTTATGAAGACCTTGTTCCTGTTATGTCCACTGTACTGACATGTAATGACTGAAGGTTACAAAGCATTATTCTACAACTTGCTGGGGAGAGGGCCATGGCTGGCAGTGCAATCCCATTGGTTTAGACACATATTGATTTGTGAAGAAATTCATTATTTCACATTTGCACTATCTAGTTGCTGCCTGATGACCCAAATATTCCATGTATCCTGGTTATCCATATTGTTGATTTCAGTGCTCCATGATGAGCAATATTCCAATTGAGTAAGTAAGCTGCCATGTGTTGTGTATAATTGCTATATTCATAGGAAAGTGTCTGTGAAGAGCACAGACTTACACTAAGACTTGCACATGGATCAATATGCATACTCAATGGTCATGGTGTCCAGTCATAAGTCCCATGAACACAAAGGGTTTATACCTTTGTGAGATAATTTACAGTCTCATTTGCTGGCTGACACTTCTTTTGTATGCATACACATCAGCCACAACATTGCTCTCATTAAACCACCCTCTCAATATATCAGATTCTCTACTGTTGATTTGGCATGGCAGGTACTCCAACAGATATTACCACAATGCACCATCTGTAATAATACCTGCTTGTTAGACCTTCCCATGATACATACAATGCTGTTCAAATGGCACACTGGGTCTAAAGTGTTATTTTACCACTTTCCATATACCATCAAAGAACCCAGCATGAGTTAGCCTACTAGCTGGCATTTTGTAATAACATGTAAGGGAAAATGTTGCTGCCAATGAGAGCAATCTGAAGTCACTTATTGTTGACTAGAGATCTAGAGAAGGACAATCAGATATTTGCCTAGAAGTCCACCATAGTATGGTCTCTTGCTTGTTGCCTAGTAAACAATGAAAGTCCAAGTGACAAAAGACATTGCACACATAGACATCATCAATACATGGTACAATCATTCCCTGCCCATATGAACAAGCCAAGAATTTTATCACCACATACTAAGGGTCATTGCATAACAATAGGACCTGGTAATACATTAGCCTGTAATATGATCATAGAGGTTAGATATGCTCCAGGAAATGTTCATATGAGGGAGTAGAGTTGATGTCATCTTATTTTCTGCCATTTATCCAGCACTGCAGCAATCATGAAGGGCTGGGATATACTATGTATGGTAAGTCTGCATGTCTAATTGCTCACCTCATGACACTGGTAGTCTACAGAGTTCTCTAGTAAGAGTAGTAAATGCACAGTACAATGTCTCTGTGTCACTTCTAGGATCAGTACAGTATGAACAAATTCTGGAACCCATATTTGTGATGGCTATGACATTATACAAGGGACATGCAAAGCAGAGTGAATAATATGAGGATTTTCAGCATTGATTGGGACTTTTGTGCTGCAGGTATTCACTGTTGAGTGATCATGGTCCACATAAGGGGTTGAAACAGAAGCCAATCACTAGTTATGGCAAGTAGTACAAGGTGGGTAGCATCTTACATAACATTTCCCTCTTTTGTCTGCATTTTCTGAGCCCAGACAGGTAATTCAAACTTTCCAGGTCAGCTACTACATAGTATCCACACAATTCATAGGTAATTGGTAAGCACCAGAGGAAACACAAACAATGTGAAAGAATGTGTGTGTACAGAGGTATGTGTATTTTATTTTGCTTTGTGAATGGTGCCATTGATATGAATGTATGGGAAGGCATACTATGTACAGACTCTACAACATCATACATGTGACTGGGAATATACCCAATTGGTTTTGCATTTTTGGGAGGCCACAGCACAGCAAATACAGTGTCACTGATGAGCTTGTGGCTGGAATTCAAACTCAGCTCCAAAGTTTGGCACCCTGCATGTTCAGGGCCTGTTGAACTGTTGAACTAAACATAGCAGCCTATGATTCTGTTTGGAGTTGCCAGTTCCTGACAATTCCAGGTGATACTGGTGGTTACAAGATATACAAAGACTCACTGAAAGAGTGGCTTATATCAGGCCATGCATGGGAAACTCTGCACTATCATAGGTTTTTTGCCACATGTGAGCCTCAATAGTGAGCACAATATGGATGTATAATACTCCTTGATTTTCTTCTGATTTTCCTGCTATTTATCCAGTACTGCAGAGGCCATCCATAGCCAACTTCCTAAATGGGCAAGAGGCTAACCATATATGGCAGGTTTCCATGTCTGCTTCAAAGACTCCCCTCATACCTGTGGAGCTCTCTAGTAAGTATGCACAGCAAGATCTGCTCATATGCCTCAATATCACTTGTCATGGCCAGTGCTCTCAAAGATACCTAATCTGGACACACCTATGAGTATCCAAGGAGCATCCCATGGAGAAGGAATATTTTGGGATTTTATCGCATTTAATGGGGCTCTAGTAAGAGCTCAGTTAGTGCTGCTTGAAGCCATCAAAAAACTCGGCATGAAGAGCTGAGATTGAGAACATTACTTTAAAAGGGAGCATTTGTCAGCATCCCAGCCAATGGGAGTGCTCCAAAATCCCTTGTGAGTGACCGGCCTGTCAGCGACTCCGCTTCGGCAACGGGCGCTCAATGGAGCGCTTAGTAAGCGATGTAAGTGCACACTGTTACTGCAGCAAAACTCACTTGTTTTGGGCTCAGAAAAGTAAAGGAAAATCGGATAATATTCTTGGAGATCTGTGGGACATGCCTAAGCATATTGACCAGTGGAGAGAACTTCCAAAACCATTCATTCAGTGCTGGGACACTAACACATCAATGTTATGACAATATTTCCCCATTCATAGCAGTACTGTGCATTGCTAGACACACTCATGCTCTGTGAACTACATGCATGGTCTATAAAGGACATGATATGTGCTATAGAGCCAACAATGTGTTCATTTTTGTAGTCACTTGTGAATGAACTTTGCATTGTGCTATTCATTGAGCCACTTCTGGGGCTCAAATTTATCATAGACACTCTGAATGAAGGGCTATAAGGTGAGCTTACTATATCTATTACAGTTGGTGGGAGCTCAGTCAGTGTATCTCAATCAAATGCTACCCAATTATGTCTACAGAGGTAGAGGTGTTTCTCTGCTTTTTTGGGTTTTGGATATTTTGGCAAGCCATACTAGTCATAGACTGGGGGAGCTCCATGAAGGATCAATTTATTACACACAACAGGCATTACAAAGTAGTCCAATTGCACATAATATTGCCTGATTTTATCTGCATTATTTGAGCCCAGACTGAGCAGCTGAGTGAAAGTTACCATTTGAGGCAGGTCAGCTACCCTATATGGCAGGTCTCAGATGTCATAGAGACATAGAGAATCTATGGGCAGTCTATAGGCTTCAAAAGATTCAATTTGGGAGTGAAAGGGAATGCATTCATGTGCACAGAGGCATATGTGTGTTTTTTTTGTTTTGTGGATTGTGCCATGACCACTGAACATCATGGGCATGTCATACCAGCTATAGGGTCTATGACATCATACCTATCATCAGGAATATTTTGTATATTTTACGCATTTTTGGCTTGTGGCTGAGATTCAAACTCAGCCCAAAACCTCGGCAGCCTGCCTGATTAGTGATTAGGGCAGGAAAGCACCTGCTGAGCCAATTAGAGCAGCCCAGCATCCCTCCCATGCTGTTTGGAGATGCACACATCCCAAAATTTGGCACCAATGCACCTCCAAACAGCATCTGGGCGCTTAGTAAGTGATGTAGGTGTGGACTGTTACTGTGGTCAAATGGGGCTTGTTGAGACCCGGGGAAAAGTGGAAAATCAGACAATATTCAGAATGATTCAGGCAAGATGCTTATAGCCTTGGATGATACAAGTGCCACATCAGCTAAGGCACTATTCTCATTAACAAGGTGAGATTGACTTTTAACCTTTACATCTTTTTATGCTACCATCTTTGTTAACTCGAAGGACCATACTCGCTTACTCTCATACTCTCACTCTCGACAGTCAACTCGCTTCATCCAACCTCTGCGCTATCCATCTACCCCATCTACCCCCAACCCATGTCGACCACGACAACCAAAACCAAGCAACGGGCTCAGCCGACAACAATGAGCCGACCTGTCACTCGTGCATCGAGCTGAGCCACAATGCAGACACAGCCTGATACCTAGTGCATTGCATGGGTATGAGTAACCCATGTGGGTCATGGGTATGGGTATGCATGGGTATGGGTATGGGTAGCCAAAATCTGACCCATGTACCCATGAAACCCATGGACTTCTGCAGTGCTTATCCACTGGCAGTAATCAATGTTAATTCCTAGCCAGGTATTCAGTGTTGTGTCACTCTCATAGTATGCTAGCATTTAGGGTGTCACCATTCTGAAGCTTGCTTGAGAGTATTTTGCAATAGTGGCAGTATGGTAAAGTCACCAGTCATTTTTCCCTCAAGACTCATTGACCATGCATGACATGGCTTTTGCCAATATTGATATGCTATAATCAAATACACAGATTGCTGAGGCCATCAAATAAGCAAATGAAATATCTAATGTGCATTGCAGTGTATGTGCTGTTGTGGCTCAAATGAAGAATTAGGAGAAAGCTCAACTAACCTTTTCAATGCACAATGATGGCTACTGCAGTCCCATGTGTTTGTCAGTATGGTGTAGCTGGAATGCTCTACCAAACAATGTGACCATACTGAATCCTACTTACTTTAAAGCTGTCCTTATTAGACAGCTGGTAATACTGTGTAATGCTTAGTTAGTCACCTGTGACAAGGGATCCTGATGGAAAAGAAATCAGCATGATTGCTGCTACATCTTTCCTGTGATTCAGTTTTGTAGTTGTTGAGTCTGAGGTATATTCATCTGCTGACTGTTGACCTGTGATACTGCTATATGTAAACAGCACATGTTATAAGGCTCTGCCCATTGCCTCACTGTTCATATTTGGTAAAATATGTAAGATCTATGGATGTATACAACCTTGCTAGTTTCATTCCTCAGTTCTTGTGGGTCTGTGTAGCTATTTGTACTGTTATGACACACTTGTGTAACCACCAGAGTTATGAGTTGTAATACATACCTTGCTTACATGATCTTTGTGCCTTGTTTACATTGTTTTCCCTTTTTGTCAGTTGTTCATCTTTGCCTATCCTGTATTACCTACCCTTCAGTTCTTACTTCAGGCAACACACTTGCCCATTCTATTGCAGTATAACAAGTGAGCATGACATGCAACAACACTACAGGTCTACAACTTGGAAAAAGGTACACCCCTGTGTATTTGTAATGGTGCCTCACTCGTCGTGCCTCGTATGCGCTGCACCCAGTCTCTATTCAAGAGGTACTGTCTACAGAGTGCATACAAAGGCGGTGACGAGGTAAAAGGCTGAGGACTCGTAGGTGTGCCGGCGCGCCATACGAGTCCTGGAGCAAACAAGGACAAATATGTAATGTAAGATATACTGTAACGGGAATATCCGTTACACTCTCCCCACTGGACACGACCACGGGTCCCAGCGATAACCAGAGAAACAGAGAGAAAAAGGAAAGAAAGGAATAGTACATGCAACCACCCAACGGTGGTAGCAATTGGCAAGACAAAGATGATGTTGAACTGTAGACAGCGACAAACTACTTCATGTCAGTGAGCAGACACGACCGTTCACCATTGTCATACACAACTCGACAGAGTTGTGCAACCAGCATGTAGACTACTACTCGGACTCCGAGTAATAGTCTGCATCTTCGGAGTTACCCTCATCTTCAGCAGATAGTGCAGAAGAACTGTAGGTATCCTCCATCTCGGACTGCTCGTAGTAGTCAGAGACTACTACTGAGTTTGCCCCCTCAGAACCTGGATTCGAAGAATCCCACGAGCTATGATGCTCGGACTCGGAGAGAGACTCTGACTCAACATGGTCAGAGTAATCCTCACGAGTTGTGGTACGAGGCTCCTCATCAGAGGAGTTGTACCAGTCGGAGTCATCCTGAGGTTGACTGCGAGGTGGTACAACAAGCCATCCCAGCTTGTTGTAGGCCCAATATCGCACCATCTCCATAGGTAATGGTGCAACCAGCAGAGGATCGAACTCGAGAGGAACCACTTCCAACTCCCTCTGGAAGTGGTCCCATGCTCGACGAGCTGCACAAGAATATGTCCCCAGTCGCGGGGACATCTCCTCGATTGCATGCCCACAGCTAAGTGCTGACCTCTTGCAGTGAGCCCAAATGTCCCACTCGCCAACACTCGCCGCAAAATCAGCCTCATCGAGGTCGAAGTCGAGTTGGTCTGCAAGGAGTGTGAAGCACTCCTCGCGCGACGCCTTATCCATGGGCCATTGACTCACATCGACAGTCACTGGGTGACCCCGTGCAGTCGGTACTCGGTTCAATCCCAGTACTTCGCGGCGCGAGGTACTGGCTTCCAAGGTGATGTCGTGGCTGCGATGATCACTAGTATGCTGCACGTCGAGTCGATCGCTCGACACTCGTGGTACAGGTAGTACCTGCCTTGATGTTCGACGTGAGGCCCGTACGTCAAGCTCGATGCTTGGCGTCCGTGTCACTGCAGGATCCGAGACCAGTACCTCTTCACGCGATGTACTGGTGGTAGCGTGAGATAGGCGGCGGCCACTCGAGGCCCCGCTCCCTTCCCCTCTCAGAATAGCATCCCACTTCGTAGTGGTTGACGATTTCCCCTGCACTCGCCCCGACTCGGTCCCAATGCCATGGATAGTAGTAGGTGAACGTTGCCATTCACCCACCTCCGTTCCGACCAGTTCCCGGAAGCGCTTCCTTGATCGGGTACGCGGCGAGGACGTCGTCGTCGTGCTAGTCGACGCGGGCACCTCACTCGAGGTGCCTGCCGTGCTGCGCACCCGCGAGAACAATATTCGTTCTCGCTAGGTGTTCCAATTCCAGGTACTTCGCAGTACTTGGGCTGGTGCTCGCTGTCGAGGGATACAGCCAGCTCACGTCGGTCTTGCTGAACGCGACGTGCCGGTAGCACGTAGCGTCCCGACGGTCGCCCTTCGGACTCAGGTGCGGCCTGCCGTACGTCTACTGTGGTAGACGTCTCGGTCGACAGTTCGCGATCCACGGAATTGGGCTCGGACGCCATCCCCTCTTGACATTTGTTCACGACGATCGGTGGGCCCGTCGTGTTCGATGCGTGAGAGGGCGGCGACACTGTGACTAGGAAGGGTGAGTTGGCGAGTACCTCATGGTACTCGCCCTTGGCAGTGGAGGGGTCGCGTCCGCGTGTGACATCCTCTGCATGACTTGCATCGACCAACGAGGTCGATGCCTGTACTGCGTCGGATGCGGATGTTAGGGGTGCCTCGGTACTGCAACCATGCAGTCCGAGTGCACCGCGATATGCACTCTCGGGAACGACCTTGAGGTCATTCCCTAGTGAAGTGCATGGGACCGATGACGGAGGTCGCGAGTGGAACGTATGGTCGCCGGTGACATCAGCGGCGCGTCCGTTGAGCGTAGGGCTCACCATCTGTGCGTCGTGATTGCGATGCTGGTCCGTGCTGGGCGCGACCTGTAGATCGCCTCGTGAATCGGCGGTACCACTATCCTTCATGGTGAATGCCACGACAACCAATGTGGTTGTCGTGGTCATCACCGGTGGTGGTATCGGCACAGGAGGTGGTGACGGCGGAACGAGTACCGTGAGGTACTCGCTTTTCGACTCATCGCCGATCTCCTCGGTATAAACTTCGTTCGCGAAGTAGTACGTCTGCGCGTGAGCTGTACAACCGTTGGGCACGTCGGTCGAGCAACCTCGCTCGCCAACTATATCGCAATGCATTGCCAGGCCAGGTGCGACCTGTAGGTCGCTCCATGGGCCATCCGTACCACCATCGTACGTGGTAACTGCCACGACAACCGTGTTGGTAGTCGTGGTCGTCACAGGTGGTGGTAGTGGGATAGGAGATGGTGGTAGGGGAGGAAGAGATACGTCTAAAGAAGACGTACCTGTCGTCGAGCTATCCCGCTCGACGAGCTCATCTTCTCTTCTTGCCCTGCACCCTTCCCCCTCTCCTCCTTCTTCTGCCTGACCTTCCTCATCTACCTCTCGTGATTCCTCGCCCTCACCCACATCGCCCTCGTCCCCGTCCTGACCGTCCTTCGGTCCTTCACGCGCTCTTCGGAGTTCGCGGGCGACCTCCGACTTGCGGTGCCTGTCATTGTCGCCAACGATATCGGGGGCCGCGGAGAGGTCGGTATGAAGCTGGGTGGGGGTCCCTAGGAGCGAGCCATCGACGAGAACTGTGAAGTTCTCGCCGGGTTGACGGTCGGGAGGCCGTTCTAGTCGGTCGGGGTCGTAAGCGCCGGCCGCTGCACTGTTGGTAGTGCAGTAGTCGGGTCGCGATCTCGAGCTCGCGCGTTGCTCGGGAATACGCGATCGTCGGGCAGCGCGCTCGTCGGGGCACCAAGATCGCGGAGAGAGCGGTGGATGCTGTTGCTGGAGAGGTCGAGGTCGAAGTCGAGGCCGAGGTCGCCGCTTCGTCGAGTCGGTCGGGGTTGTATCGTGGACCTGTCAGCTGAACCGCGAGATGTTCAGCTGTCTTGGAACTACTGGGGGCTTGTACTTCCGGTTGGGAGTGCAAGTCTTCTCGGAGGTCGGCTGCGCGCGATGGGGGCTGCTGGAGATGTCGTCGAGGTCGTCCCACAACCTGGCCAGCTGAACCTCAGGAGGTTCAGCTACATCGGAGCAACTGGGGGCCTGCACTTCCGTGAGGACGTGCAGGCCGTGTGGCGTCGCAGTTGGTCGAGCGATGGGCCTGCCAGACGAAGGGTCAGGACGGTCGACGCGCAGTGGTCATAGCCACCGGGTACGTCTAGCGGTAGGCTAGGCGTACGCGCTGCACAATGGACGGTCGAAGCTGAGTAGAGCACTTCGGACATGCATCGCTGCAGGTCCGTCGTGCTGCCTCGCGAATTAGGAGGTACAACCGCAAGGTCGTCTCCTACCGCATGCGCTCTGCCTTGCAGAATGGGAGGCACGACCGTTGGGTCGTCCCGTAAGCGCAGACGCACCGTCTTCATGACCAACAACGCGTACGACGAACTGAACGTTCGTCGCTACGCTTGTTGGTGCGGATGCGGGCAAGGTAGGAGGTATCGAGGTGGGTACGTCCATCCAGGGGCGTACCTTCAGTTCTCGACCCTTTATGCTGGTCGGTAGCGTGTACGTCGAGCATCAATCTCGGCGTACTCGCTATCCATCGGTCGGTGATGGATGAATGGGACACGTCGGACGTGCACTGCTGCGCGTCCGCGTGTCGCTTTGCGAGATGGACGGTACGACCACGAGGTCGTCCCGTATCCTGGCGTACTGCCTCGGAGATTGGAGGGTACGACCGCGAGGTCGTCCCGTAGCACAGACGTGCTATCCCGCGAAACATCTGGTACGACTTCGCAGTCATACCTGGAGGCGGAAGTGCCGTCTTCGTGGTCATAGGACGCACGACGAACCTCTCGTCCGTCGTTACGCGTGCTGGCGCGGGCACTGGAAGCGGAGGCGGCGATGCAGGGACGTACGGTGAGTACGTGCCTGTGGTTGTCGAGCCTTCGTGCTCGTGCATCCTGCTCGCCCCGCACCCTTCCTCCCTCTGTCCCTGTGTTCCTTCCTCAACCTCGCTACTCCTCTGCCCCCTGTCCTCCTTCCACTCTCCTTGCTCCGCGTTGTCCATGGTCCGCTCAGTCTTGCGGCTCGGCGTTGGACTTGAACGCGTGTCGTTCAAGTCCTGGGTCATGCGGCTGGGTTGCGTGTCGCCAGAGCCGCTGTGACGGTCGCCAGAGTCATCGGACTCGAAGAGGGGACCTCCCAAGTCGAGGCGCGGGACCAGAAGGGAGAGTTGAGGAGCCGGTGAGGGAGGAATTGGCGATCTGGTACCGGGAGGTACCAGGTCGTCGGTCGCCACTGACTGGACTGGCGGTAAGTCAGCCAGCCATTCGCGAACGCGAGTTCGCACTCGCGTCGGGCGGCGCGCGCGTCTGGTTCGCCAGACGGGCGCTCGAGGTGGCTGCCCAGAGAGTGGGAGGAGGCGAGGACGAGGGGTCGGTGGTGGCGGTCGAGCGTAGTGCGGTGGGCGCTAGAACTCGGGGCGCTCACCACAGACTCGTGGCGCTCGACGCCTGTAGCGTTGAGCGCGTCGCGCGTCGCGTCGAGCAGGCTGCTCGTCGTGGCGCGCACGGCGTTCGACGACGAATATATATATTTTGTGTCGCGGCTCATCTCTGAACACGCGACGAGCGTATCTACACGCGTGGGCTCGTTCCCACTGCACACAGTACTACTGTAGTACTGTGTGCCTATGCCCTCCCGGGTGCTGATACGAGTCAGCTCCTGGCGCTGCTCGTTCAATCCAGGCACGAGCTCGACTACGGCTACTTTGTCGAGCTCGGCGCGCTCACCACTCCTCAGAGTGGTGCCGAGCTTCATCGGCTGGGTCGAAGCAGGTGGAGAGTCGGTCTCCGGGCGGTTTTGAGCGGGCTCGACATTGGGCTCGAGCCGCTCAGTGCGCGGTGCCTGTTCGACCTCACGGTCGGACGGCGCCTGCTCTGTGAGGGCTCCGGCTGAGTCCTCGCGGTGATAAGACTCAGTCCGGGTGGTCTTCGTGCGAGAAGACCGACTGCAGCTGCTGGCCTCGGACAGAGCGGCGTCGACCGTTGCCAGCAGTTCGGCCTCGAGTTGCTTGGATTCCTCGAGGGCTTTGTTGATCCGCTCTTGACTTGCGGCGAGCTTTGCTCGGACTTCCGCACGCAACGCCTTCAGCTTGCTGCGGGTTCCACTGTGGGACCCGCGGCTGCCTCGCGAAGGTGCGGACGGGGTGTTGGTCGACTCGGACATCTTGTCGAGTTGTCGAGTTGGCCAGAGGATGATCAAAGTAGCATAGAGTTTGTTGATGTCGAATTTCGAGGTTCGAGAGTTTGTTGCCTAGAGTAGATAGTCCCCAGAGAGATAGAAGCTTTTCTGGAGCGCAAAAAAGTGTAATGGCGCCTCACTCGTCGTGCCTCGTATGCGCTGCACCCAGTCTCTATTCAAGAGGTACTGTCTACAGAGTGCATACAAAGGCGGTGACGAGGTAAAAGGCTGAGGACTCGTAGGTGCGCCGGCGCGCCATACGAGTCCTGGAGCAAACAAGGACAAATATGTAATGTAAGATATACTGTAACGGGAATATCCGTTACAGTATTGCTATGTTTGACTTTGATACACTGGGAACCTTTGACCCCTCCCATACCCACTCATTTTTCTATTGTTCTTGCATGTATGTGGGACAAAAACTGGAAACTCCCACTGTTGTGATTGACCACACAGTCAGTGAACTGGTCTGAGGGGTGCTCATCCTTGGTCTTGCACATAGCATCAATTTATGATGAGAATTCACCAACTGTACAGTGCCTGATTGATATTCTGGCCTCTGCACAATAAGTGTCATCATATCTTGCAAGCCATTGAGCATGAACTGCACATAGGACTACCCATAACATTACCCATACCCATGGGTACTCAGAATACCCATGCAAAACCCATACCCATGGCATGGGTATGCAACCCATGTGGGTATGGGTATGGGTATGCTCTGAGACACCCATGGGTACACCCACGCTATGCACTACGGGCACGTGAATACGAGCGCATATGGCAGCGATCGCGCCCCTACTCGGCGCTTTACCACGCTCCTCTTGACTGCGACCTCGTAAGAAACCTAGAGATAAAAAAGAGGACCCTTTGCGAGCCACGGTGAGTCTTCTTTAACCAACATTGCTCCGTTGACCAGACAGTCTTGCGCAGGCAGATCACACAGTTGTATTGGTGTGAATTCGTGTGTATTGAACGCAGATATTAAGTCGGTGAGTACTTAAAGCAGCTTGGGTCTCTATACTACGTACCACATGCCCTGTACCACCCTGGGCGTAAAACCACCGAAGCGATGGAGGCGGTGGCATGGGAAATGGCTGCGCATGTCCCCCACTAATGCCGGCCCTGGCTGCGAGCAATTAGAGGCGGGGTACGTACTTTGAAACGATGTCCGAGTGTATCGCAACTCGGTGAGCCGACGCGGAAGGCGCCAGCATCTGACGTGTGCACAGCGGGCGTCCTAGACCTGCTCAGGGCAGCTGGGCCTACTCGAGGTAAGGAATAGGGGCTGCGCATGGAGCGTACCTCTGAAGGGGGGGACCCCGGCTGCTGTACCTGTGGTCACGTGGGTCAGTGACTCAGCATACGAGGCAAATGAGGCAGCCAGGGTTCTCTGCCAGTCGAGCTTCATACACTACTATTGTAGGCTCCCCGTACACATCGATGTCCATGTCTCGCATCGTACGGCAGCGTGCACCGTCTGCTCGTCCCTCCCCCTCTCGTTCCCACTCTCGCATGAGAGGTAGAGGGGACAGCAACTCACACAAGGGTACTGTTCAGAGACCTGAAGATCGCGCTCTCTACCAGATTGAAGCGGACAACATTTACAATTGCCCCACACAAGGTGAGAACCATAGCCTACATTGTGAGGGTACAGCAAACTGATCAACTTGGGCCAGTCGCCCATCCTTCTGGCCGCCAGAAGTCTAGGGACCCTGGTAAGTAAACGACCTTGGAATCACCGTCTATCGGACGCCTCACCCGACCCGCCATCTTAGACATAATTGATCGCAAGGTCGAGGAGAACAAGGACGCAGTCGAGCAACATCAACTAACCTATCCAGCTGTGGTCCACAAGGCCTTCGGTAACTTGGTCTCAGCTCCCGGTTTTCCGTACATTCGCGACATCGATTGGGTGCGTCTCATCTTCCGTTTCTCAGTGTAGTACTCCTCTAACATCATGTCTACACAGCTAGTCAAGGACTTTACGAAGGAGGATTGGGAGCAGCTGCAGCTAACAATCAAGGAGGAGCATCCGCAGTTGATCTTTGTCAAGTGCGTGCGCTAGGGTAGGGTTTCTCATCTCAACTGCTGAAGCACGTCACTATAGGTACTATTATGATCAAGAGGCGTGCACTCTCAACATGAGCTCGCCGTTCTTTCTTCACGAGGACATGATACACGCGTTCGTTAATTTGGTCAGGAGGAAAGTGGGCATCTACGTGCCGCCCCAGTTCCTGCACCAAATCTTTACTGCGGTCTTGCAACTGGCGCCCCATCACCCTGTTCCTGGGGAGACCGAACAGGTCACAGTTCCGGACTCCGTCGTCAGCCTGGTGATGACGGCTGGAACGTACCCGATGGGCCTACTGGAGGTGTTGAAGTCTCAGGATTTCCGGAAAGCTTTGCGTAAGGTGAGTACGTGCAGGCTGACATTCCTGTCTATTACAGTGCTAACACGAGGAGTTCCACAGCTCTACCACGCCGGGCGACAGCACATCCTGAACACTAAAGAGATACAAATGTCATTCCTGTTCTGCATCAATGCTGAGGAATACCCGCCCTATCACTCCCCCGACAAAGGCTTGAACGTGCGGGAAAGTGACCTGGCCTACGACGACCAGCGATACGCGCAGCAGCTCTTGGACCACGGTGGGGTCATACCCGGCATAGGGCCTTGGAGTGCGGGAGGCCACATGTTCTGCGGGGCGATAGACATGCACCTGTTCAACGTGGACCCACAGAGCACCAGGCAGATGCGTACATTGAAAAAAGGCATCAATAATCAGTGGCCCCTTGAGATGTGGGTTGAGCAGGGTATAGCCATCGTGAGTCTTCGTCTTGTAAACACTGACACGATCAACTGACTATACAACACAAGCCTGTCAAGCGCGACTACAACACCGCCCAGCTCAAACATCAACACGCCAAGTTCCTTGAGGGCCTTCGCCAGGCCCTCGACAACCAGGTTTGCGCTATGGCGGAGGTGATGCAGCTCAAGCAGTCCAAAGACTTGTGGTGGCCGGCCGTACACAAGGCGTCAGACGAAGATCAAGATTACTTCAGAAAAGTCTACTGGCCCACTTTGACGAACAAGCCTATTACACTCGAGGATGTCGAGAGCTTCATCGACGAATTGATTACAGGCGCAGTAAACGGTGCGCGTTACACGGCTCTATACTGTCTCAACGCATACAACGGCGTAGTCATTCCGTTGCAAGGCCGTACGCATCTGGCAGGTGACAAGCCAGATCCCTGCCCTACGCACCTCATGGTGACCGCGAAGGGTCTGAACATGGGGGCGGCCTTGGACGAAAGCCTAACCCGCCTTCAGAATCGGAGGCGTGTGAACAATGCGCTCTCTGCGGCGGGCCACCAGAAGAAAAGCATTGGAGGCCCTACTAGAAAGGGCCCTCGGTGCCCGTGTCCTACAGCGGGCGTACCTCGCGGCGACGGGGGCTCGACCGCACGCATGGCTGACAATGACGAGGACCGCGGTGAAGGGAGCTCGACTATGTATATGGATGTGTCTGATGAGGAGCAGGGAGACTAGGGAGGGACACCTCACTCTCAGCTCTTCGCCAGATCGCGAAGGAAACACTTGTCGAGTCTCCGTGAGGTACGTTAATTGTAGGTCCTCAAGTACGTCTATTTTATTGCTGTCAACATCATTATCAATCTCGCTATCCTCTCTCGCCTATCCCTACCCTGCTCTCGAGTCGCTCGTCTGTCCGTACTGTACGATTATGAAAGCGTAGAAGTGTTTGTACTTATGTCTGTAACCTCCGCTCCGCAGCCTATACACGCATTGTCTAGCCGTCAATCGGGAGCTTCCCAACCGCTTCGCCAATCCGCCGGCAGTCTATCGCTTGACAGCTCAAGCTTGCTCTTGACCTTTGATAGACACAACGGGTGGTTGAGCAATAATCATTTCGTTTAAATCTACCTATTGCTACATCCACAAACGTCTGGTCGCCTACGCATGGCGCAGTAGTGATCTGGAGAGGCCGCAACGAGGTACTGTACACAATTGATACCAATCTCTGTTTGTTGATAAGTGTCAAAGGTAGTGAATTCTTAGTGTTATATCAATGTATTCGTGAATCTGTCTACCACCGGAACAGTACAAATTCGCGCGGACGAAAAGGTAAGGATTAATCCATACATTGCGCCCCAAGTTTTAGCGCCCACCGCACTGCGTGCGACCGCCACCGCCACCGCCTCCTCGTTGTCCTCGACCACTCCCGCTCTCTGGGCAGCCACCGCACGCACCCGTCTGGCAAACCAGAGCACGCGCC
>NW_025955486.1:0-25026 GCF_022376445.1 Fomitopsis serialis | reverse complement strand
CAGACTGTTCGTCCGAGAAGTGGAACAGCTAACCCTCAGGTAGGCTCGTGGTCAGCCCCGATAGCGGATGGCATGCGGCTGCCAACTCCATAGGAAGGATGGTCGCGAAGCTTCTAGGAAGGTGTGTCAATTCACCGCTCTGAGAGAGGCCCGCTGCAGTATACTACAGGATCTATCATACTATCATATTAGCTTCTCCAGGGCGTGAAGTAGTGGCCAGAAGCGTAGCGTGGACTTACCTCCGAACGGACGTACTTCGATATGCAAGCAATGTGTTATGTATTGGAGCAATGCTGTATCCATCGCCAGAAGAACAAAGCAAAGATGCGTGTTTGACCGACAAAAGCATGATTACGAACTCAACCAGGGTTGAATGTTGAACACTGGTGATTTGAAAGCGACACGGGCCGGGACAGGGCGAGCGAAGTTATCCAGTTTGACCTTCGGCAATCTGCAGGAAGTTGAAGAGCTTGAGACGAAGGTTTCCGGGCAAGGTCTTCTTGCGATGTTCGCGAGGCAGTCGCGGACTCAGGGTCCGAGGTCCACCGCCGCTTCCTCGAGTTCTCGTTGGTAGGCCGGTGCCGCACTTCAATGGCTGCTATTCGTGATTGAAGGCGATCATGAGAACGATGTTCCGCAGCACGGAGGGATGAATTGTAGGCGATATACGGCTTTGTATCACATCCACTGGCAGTCCTAGTAGACAGGTACTGGACAGATCGGGAAGGGCGGCGATATGGACGCCTGTGGGCGCATCGGTAAGTTAACTATATTTGGAAACACCGACTGACGCGGGCGTCCTGGCTCACTCTCTCAACTCTGTCGGCCATCTTGAATCCGGGCACATTATTGACCTACAACCTCTGTACAACCAGGTTTCAGCAGGTGGAGCCTTGGCTCTCACTGTGTAACATGCTTTCAGTTGTTTTGCATAGAGTGCGACGATAGCTATGCATACCTGTAGAACGTCTGACATTGGATGATCCTGGCCTAGGGTTGGTTACTCGCACAGAGTGGTACGTTCCTTCACGAACCTCTTATTAACACCGACGCGCTTGGTATTTCCTTCTGGCTAGCAGCATCGAAAGTCGGACACTTCGGCCATCTCGGATGCGACCGAATCGTCGGACGTGAGAAGTTGTGCGTGGACTGGCCAGTAAACGATCTGTGTTCAACGACCCAAAGGCATGGCCCAGATGTTGGCCCCAGCTTGGTTAGTCCATCTGCATATCGAGCGAGATGCCCTCACGAGATGTCCCCGGTCACCGCTTCATGTTGCAGCAGGTTTGTCACGCCGAGTCGCACATCCGTGACATTCAATGGACTTGCCGCCTGTTGTGGATTGCACCGAGTCTCCTCGCACGCGGCCAGCCATCTACGTACTAAGCAGTCCGGGCGAAGCTTCCTGCTCGGAAGGCTTGGCACGTTGTGGCGTCAGAGGGTGACTCCTCCAGGGACATCTCCAGTTAGGTCCTGATTTCAAACTTACGCATGTGGTATGGCTCAGGGTGAGCATTTCCGGTGTCCCTTCTGTTGTACCTTGCCTTGATCTTTCAGGGCCATACATATTGCGAACAGCAAGGCACCCCTTCAAGTTTGGCAATGCGTGCATGCACCTATCGAATTCGGGCATTAGGCGTGGTCTCAATGCCGCAATCGCTGAGTACATTGAATCTGTGTTGTTACCTGTCTGTCGTTAATGTGACTCCTGTCTACTTCGTGTCTTCATTGATACAGTCTCCTTGATCCGCGCGTGCTGCTTGACATGCGTGCGCTGCCACCGTCGACGCCTTCGCGAGGCTGATGGACACGACATATCCCTCCGAGACCTTCGTATCTACAGGACACAATGGACAAATTGTCAGCGACATTGCTGACGGTGGCCGGGACACACCGTTGACACAGAAAGCCCGCGATTCGACGGAAGACAGCGCTGCCGGCCGGTCTCGAACGTGACGGTGCGTGCTCATGCATCCACCTGAAAGTATGACGCTAGGGTCGCTTCGTTCCTCACACTCAAAACATCTGCTTGCCTATCGCGAATGAGGAGCTGGGTCCTGAGAAGGGTGCTATTCGTCATTAGTCGTCAAGAGATTGGTTGTCGGGACTTGACGCTGGCGACCACATTCGTAAGGGATTCATGCCATGACAAGCTCCCATGTCAAGTGTCCTAGGGCCGTTGCTGGTATGCGTTCCCTATGACAGGCAGCTACTTCTGAAGGGATCACATCTGCTGCACGCGGCACAGAGGCATCAAATCAGGTTCCTGCGTGTCAAGGTGGCGGAAAATGGGAGCATTCACATAACAGCTAATATACAGATATGATGATGGTCTCGAGATACGACTAAACTACAATGGGTAACAGGGTTTGCAGTGGGTAACATGGATCCGATCCACGGCCAGCGGATGAGAGGGTATATACCAGGTAACAGTCGAACACCATGCGAACCGCGACTACTTGTCAGCAGCAGCAGCGGCCAATCTCTCTTGACAACTTCTTCGGCGCCTTCCCATATACCCGGGCCACCCCGAACTGCAGCCTCCCATTGGCGGACCACGGACGTAGGTGCGCCCTCGGCGACGATACGCAGCGAGGGCCCACCGGCCTCTGTAGCAGCGGCGTTGATAGCTTCAACGGCGGCGTTCGCCGCGGGACTAGCTACCAATCCGCCTATCACCTGAACAAGGATCAGCTCGAGGCGAGGAGGATTCGCCTCTTCTGGCACGGTCTCGTGGAGAGCCAGCAAGCGCTGCAGCGTCGGGAACACTCGTTCGGGGGAGTGCATGGAGAGTGGCGGTAGACGATGGCGAGGTGCGTGAGCGATGATAGATTGGCGAGCTGCTCCCAGCCAGACTCGGGCGGGGTCCCCGGCCCAGGGGCGAACGCGAACGAGGACGTGCCGCCGCTGTTGAAGGAGGTGACGTGGATGCGCAGGTGCGTTACGGATGGCGCGACGACAGTGGTGTCCCACCCGTCGCGGCAGGAGAGCCCGAGCAGGTGCTGCTCGCGCGAGCCTCCAAGAGCTTGCAACGCGTCGCAGCCCTGGACTTGCTTGTAGCCAGGGAGGTTGAAGCCGCATGCGAGGCTGTCCACGCCGCGACACGCGCGTAAGACGCGGTCGATGCTCTGGACCGGTCCTAGTGCGAATATGCCAAGGTGCCTGACGTGGGTGCGCACGAAATCCGCAGGTTTGTTGCAGATCGCGGTCAGGAATGAACGCAGGCTGCGCGACGACGATAGAACCACCGTTTGATAGAGGAGGGGTTCTGTCCAGCGGCGTACCGCGGACGAGACGAGCGACAATGTACGCGCCGTCGCTAGGTCGGCAGCTGCGTGTTCGAAGATGTCTCGCAGCAGTTCCGCAGGAAGGTTGGAGAACACAGAGAGCTCGGGGGTGGACGACATCGTGGGTTGTGGCTGGATAGTGTGAAGGCGGGATGATATGGGACGCTATACGCGGTACAGGGTTGCAGGCACGTTCAAGGAGGTCGAGTAGCAAGGCAAGTGTGTGTTGCTCGTCGAGACTATACGGAGCTCACCTCGCGCCGCACCGTCCGTTATATAGGTCGGATCCACCGACTTCGGGTGACAGAAAGAGCCTCACATTGCGTTTTTGGGGGTCTTCGAGGCTGGGAGCGAGCGCCATATCAGAGCGCAATCTTCACCCCAGCTCGGTGGCGCGCGGTAGCGTAGCGTCATGGAGGCACCCCGGAGGCGAATAGAGCAGCGCCGTTGCGCTTTGGGCGAGCGACGGTGGAGCGCAGGAGAGTACTGCGGCCGACAGATGCTAGCGTCGGGACCAGAAGAGCGAGGAGGGCTGCTCGACATGGCAAACGGCGACAAGAACGGTCTGGAAAGCCCAGCATGACCTTGCCTTTTCGGGCCACTCACGCCCAATCTTTGCCACCTCCGCCAGATTCGGACAATCTCCGTGCGGCACATTCGCGGGGCCTGGCGGCACCAGCCCCAATCTCGGGTATACTTACTTTCCGTGTGCACTTTCTCAGCGTGCTGTACCTATGTACAAGATACAAAATACAGTTGAAACATGCTATTTCGCGGATCGTGCCTACCGAGTACATCACAACATCCATCGTCTACTAGGTCAAGGGTTACGTTATGCCAATAAGGTTCAAGACAACCTCAAACCGCCCTGGCATTCACGTCGTCGTCGCATCCGTTGCAGCAGGCACCGCCGTCGGCGCACCATTCCCGACAGCGGTGTTAGTGTTCGGCGCCGTGCTGCCGTCCACAGCCACGCCCCTTGACGTCAGCGTGTTGAGAATGAGAGCCAACCCGTTCATCTGTGCAGGCTGCAACGACGCAACATTGATGTCTATTTGCATCGTTGTGGCCGTCTGTGACCTGAGAATAGCCGCAGGGCGTGGTTGGCTCGCAGCGGGAGAGAGGTGATGGGCACAGGATCCAAACCAATCGCTTTAAGCGCAGGCAGATGGGTGACGGGCAACTGCACGGGAATAGCAGAGATCGTCGGCGTCGTGTTGGTCATGTTGGAGGTATGTGGCCGATAATGCGCCTGAGGGGAAGACGCGGCCGGCGTAGAAGATACGGGTGTTGAGGGTGAATAGGCTGTCGTGTGGGACGTCGCCGAAGTAGGGGTAGCAGGTGCATATGCTGACCCGTACGCCGGTCCGACCCTCTGAGCGCTATTTAGTGCCGTAGAGTATGAAGCGGCTGTTTGAAACGCAGGGCTGAGCGTGTATTGTGCAGCTCCGTATGGTGTCGCATAGGGATATGCGTAGCCACGATATTGCGATGTATACGCGGTGGGCGCCGAGGGGGTCGGATAGTAAGATGTTTGCCGCGGGGTAGTAGGAGGGGGAGGGGGAGGCGCTGCGGCTCGTCGCTCGCGCTCGAGTTTGTCAAGCTCAGAGCGCGCAGCCCGGAGCTCAGCATTGGTAGCTACAGTCTCGGCGCGTTCCCCTTCGAGCACGGCTTGTGCAAGTACGTAGGCCTGATCGCCAGGAGAAGCGCGCTGTCGACCGGTCAAATTTAGCACATCCACCAACACAAAAACAGAGTCAGGACGCACCTTCCCTTCCTCTATTCGTGCCCGTCGGAATCGCTCTTCTAATGACGTCCGCCTCTGCCAACATTTGATAGCAAAACGTGTTTCTGCACAAATGAGGTCGCCTTATATCCAAGCTGTGATGAGTGTAGTGTGCCGTACCTGCCATTTCTTCTCGTATGTAGTCTGCTTCCGTCGCCTTGCTTTTCCCCTTCAACGATGAGAACAAGGGGCGATGAATAGTGGCATCCAGATCTTGCTTGGGGTGTTGAAAGACATGGTATGGGAGGAGACGGCGCACGACATCCTGGACATCCGTGAATGGTGTATCCACATCGGGATACAAGACAGAGTCGTGGTCCTCTGCTAGGCGAGAGGCGAGCCTACAGATAGCTGTTACAACGTGATGAAAACGTGCGGTGCACAAGCCTACGCACCGTGTAGCCGTTTGTGTCATGGCATCTTCCTCGTCTGCCAGTCGGCCCTTGGCCACAGCCCTCCTCTTTGTTCTTGCAGCCACAACCTCCACATCTGGGAATGGCCTGTATCTGGCCCTCTTTTCAGGCTGTTGATCGATCTCGTAGGTCCATCGTCGACGGTGATGGGGTCTATGTCCAGAGTCGAGCTGGAGGCAAGGACTGGCGTCTGCAACTCTGGTGCAGGAGTAGCGTACGCAGAGTCGCGACCGCTGGACCGCGCGTATCCGCTGGTCTCGACATTGAGCGTGGTCGAGAGCTGGACAGAGGAGGGAGTAGAGAGAGAGACTGCGAATTAGCCTGGATTTTCGACATCTCAGCCCTTGGCGATTTGTTTTGTTTTGTTACGTTTGCTGTCTTCCACTGAAGCTCGTGACCGCGTGACTGTGGGATTCGTGGCGCTCGCGTGCTTCAGGGCAGGTGGCCGATCGCGGCAAGTTCCGGCCGATTGCCACGGCCGCCATGGGCGCCCTGTGGGCGCCAACCTGAGAGGGATCTCGGTAACACATCTGGAATACGTTCTTGCTACTTGCGCTCCCAATACAATCGGCCGCACGGGCGCAGAGTACAACAGTCCCGGAACATTGTGACCTAATTACAATACAATGCTATCCACGCAGACGCAAGCTCAGACCGAATCAGACGCCGCCAGCCTGACTGGTACCCCCGGCACCATGAGGAGCCTGGCTGGGAGCTTGAGTTGGACTCTGGGCTTGAGCGGCGTCCGCCTGCATCTTGGCCAACGCGATCCTTGCTCTCTCAGGAGCTCAGTCGCCTGTCCGACTTCTTCTGCATTGCTGGAAGCGATGGGCTCCAGGAGTTCTTTCGCCAAGACCAAATCCCCCCCGCCGTGAATGATGTGGTAACGCGCAACGTAAACGGACGACTTGGCGTACTCTGCCACTGGTTTATCTGACACAACCACAGTGAGAAATAGAACGCAGTCAGCATGCGCTGGACAGAAGGGCGGATGGCGAGAAGCCGATTGGGGGGTGGAAAGGCGTAAAGACGCGCAGCAGAGAGTACGCACTTGCGGCTTGGCACACATCCATCACTCGTCTGTGGTAACTCGCAGCTTCTGCGAACTCGTCCAGGTCATTGTGCAGCTTGGCCAATTTAGATGAATGTTCGTCTCGTACGGGTCCGCCCCGATCAGCGCGCGCTTGAAACACTCCATGCTTCGCGCGGTCTGCCAGAACATAGAACGGAAGGACATCCCCTTTCAGTGTTACGGCAACGCGTACGACAGCATCGAGTTCCTCACCGTCCATTTCTTCATAGCAGATGCCCTGTGCTTGCCAGATGCGGACATCGTACGGCCTGTTGTGCGATCAGAATTTAGTCAGTCTACGAGCGGTGCTAATATCGGAAAAAGTGGGCGGATAGATAGGTGATAGGAAGCATAAACTGGGCTTACCGTAGCGCTGTGGCTCGCTGGTAGTAATGGAGCGCATACTGATGCATGCTGAGCAGCTCGTAAGCTTGCCCTAGACCGTACCATGCGCGGTAATCCTTCCGATTAACATCTACCTCCGAGCGAGGGTGCAATAGACATAAGCAGTTAGCGTTCATGTGTCTGGCAGATGGAGGAACTGTGCCTGCCGCACCTACTGCTTTGCGGTACGCCTCGATGGCTGCATGGGAATTCTTCGTCTCCACGTACTCGTGGCCCATCAGCGTCCACGCGGACAGATATGTTCTGTCCAGTTGAGTTGCACGCTTGAAGTATTTGATGGCCTTCTCGTGGTCATTTCGAAGAGAGAAATAATTCCCTGAGGTAATACGACATTGTCAGGGTCGTAAGAGCAGACCGCGCGCTTCTCACATAACTGTCACTTACCGATGAGACAACAGATCTCTGGGCGGTCTTTATCGATGATAGTGAATTCATGTGCCACTGTAGACAACGCAGACTGATCCTCTGTCACGTAGAGAATATTGGAATATATGTCAATATCGTCTATGCGATAGGGATCAACAGCGAAGATCTTTTGGAACTGTGTTGCAGCCTGATTGAAGTCTGCAGCGGGCCGGATGTGAATAGAGCGACGAATACCTCCGGACAAGGCTTGACGAACCATGCATATGATACAGCACTCCGGCGCGGAGTGACATGATCCAAAGACTGCGAGGGAAGAGCTCCTCTCCAAGCAGTCGATCACATAAGCCAACTCATTATCCGTAGGGCTATGGAAAGTGTTCAATGTCTTGATTTGGAACATCTGCACGAGTGGATGTGTCGGTGGCAACGGCAGTAAAGGCAGCATGGATGATAGCTGTTGACGTATTTAGGCGAGCATTCCGTAAGGGTCGTATCGCCCACCTCTTCGCTATCTCCTAGGCATTCACCCAATACCATCCATGTCGACCAATTCCAAGGGTACGAGGCAATAGATAGGAGGGCGCTCTCTATGGCTTCTTCTCGGCGGTTTAGCCGACATAGAAACAGGGCCTTCCTAGTGTGCTTTGAACGTACGTGACTGCTGGTCAACGGAATATAACGAATATGAACGCACAGGAAAAGCAGGAACGGATCTGTTGCGTTCCTTACCATCTCCAGCAGGTCAATGAGAGATGTGTTGACAGGTAGTATAGGTTGGTGGCGCGTTTCTGTGAGACATACTCTCTTACCGCGTTGGAATTCTTACAACGGGGCATACGCACTGTCCAATTTATACCAATCTCTCAAAGCCTGTTTCTCACTAGCCTGCACATTTATGTTTTGCGGCCAACTGCAAGCATATATACGGACTCACCATATACTGGCTATATACACTCAAGAATTGAGCCTTTGCACTCTTGCAAGTCCTCAGCCAGTGGACAGCCCTCACAAAGTCCTTGCCATCGAAGAGTGCCCGAGCAGTCGTGATGTAGTCCCTGTCTTCCTCTTCCCACTCCTTCTCTTGCCTGCGAACATTCTCAGGAAGAGACTGGAGCCGCGGGGCGTTGGCATGTCTAGGTTGTGTGATTGGTGCCGCGACCGCCTCGTTTGGCGGAGGTGGGGCACGTCGTTTTTGGTCCGGGATTCCTAGGAGCAGTTCAGACGCCCTGCGCGGGCGTGTGTGACGATAGCTCAACATTCAAAGTGGTTTGTAGCTCACCACTTGAACGCGTTGATCAGTCCTCTATCGCCACACTCGCGTACCGCGTCGCGGAGAGCGGCCACCATGTCGGCGTCGACGATTACAGCTGAAGCCATGGCGGGTGGTTGAAGCACGCAAGGTACCGCACCGCAGAAGGGAGCCTGGGGTGGACACGCAGAACTGGAGCAAGCGGGAGGATGACCGTGAGCGCGGCGGATGAAGAGAGGAGTGGCACAAAGCCGCGATGCGCGTAGGCGCCGGAGGACCGACGCGTCCAGAGTCCAAGACGCGCATCGAACTCCGCCGCATGGGCCTCGGTGTCGGTACGGGTACCTGCTCGCCACCGCAAGGAGTCCTTCCACCACTGTCCGCGGTGCAAGGGCACTCTCGTCACTGAAACTCATCTGGGGTCGAGGAGCTGACGGGCTCTCGAGTCGCCATTCGAGGGTGGTACTCCGGAGAGAAGAATACAAGTCCTCGAGGTTCCCAATAGTCCAGTATTCGATCTCCCGAGGACAAATGGCCGTTGGCCTTCTTGACTCGTGTCTCTGGGCTTGTCTCCTGGGTCTTCTGTGGCGTGTATCATGTGTGCTGTTGACGCGGAAGCCAACGTCTCGGCCTACGAGGCGTCGTTCAGAGCATTGCCGTCTTGCAGTGTTCCTTGGATCTGGTGAGTGGTTGGCGTCATCCGATGTACAGGACATTCTACAATATGTCTGCCAGGCGGCCATACCAGCGAAGCTTTGATGCTGCTGTCGGCCCTTGACTTCAACCGCTACTCGCCTCGAACTTACATCACTAGTGAAGGTGACGCCCTCAGCGCCAGGAAAGCCGCCGCCTTGGAACTTAGCAGAGCTGCGGATCTTGGAAATCACGTCGTCTGTATATCTCCTCCGATGTCAGACTTACATGCGTGGCTGAACAAGGCTCGTGCCGCATCCCTTTGAAGGACAGAGTACGTGAACGTTACACCATCTTGACCATCCCGCGGGCTCGGCGAGTGCATCAGCCGCTCTATACGACCCCCGTCACCGCCGCACGCTCTCTGCTGGCGTGCATTTATCATGTCACTGTGATACCTTTCGTAACGCGCACCTACTTCGCGGATGTTCTCATCCTGAATGGCCCCGGCACATGCTTCGTCCTGTGCTTGGCAGTATTTCTGAACCGAGTGCGTCTTGACAGCAAATATTCTGGCCCGAGACATTGGCTAATTCGGCACTGGTTCGTGCGTACAGATCCTCGGTCTCGAGTCACCGCGGCTAGTCTACGTCGAGTCTTTCGCACGAGTGCACTCGCTGTCTCTTTCTGGGAAGCTATTGAGACCCTTCGTTGACAGGTATTTGTCGGGATTTCGTAACATGCGTGTGTACTGAGCTGTTTCCAGGTTCATTGTCCAGTGGCCCGGATTGCTGAGAGATAATCGAAGAGGCGACCACCTCGGGTGGCTCGTCTGAACCATCCTTCTCTATCCTCGGCAGAGAATGCGTTCAGACCGCGGATATCAACCTTCTATGCCCTCGCGATAACCGCGATTGCGTATCGGCGTGCCACCTAATGCCCACTCATTCCCGAGTGGACCGGGAGGCAGTGCTAGGATATCCGAACATTTTCCACGTCGCTGTCAATGGCGCGATATCGAACATCAATCCTCGAAGTCGAAGGTGTACGTGCCAGCATACAAATGGCCGCTTGGACACATTGCTTATTTGCATCGCGCTGGCCGTGCCTTAAATTTACGTGGCTTACGCTGTAATGAGTCCGTCGTTGACGCACAATAACCTCACATCTGAACCTGAAATGCGCACCGACAAGGAATGCATAAATGAGGGGACAAGAAGGGAGCATGGTACATGTTTGCGCTTCCACGCGTGGGCAACCAGACAGGATCATAGCACTGAGCAGAGCAATGGAATACGGTGCAGGCGTCGACTCGGTCCTACTTCCGAGTCCATCTGTCTTCACCGTCATTACGGCCCTTCCTAGATGGAGACGCGCTACGTCCGCGTCCTTCCCTCTTTGTGGGTTCCCATCCTCCGCCACCACCGGCTTGTTGAGGATGCAATCTCCGTTCCAACCTCTGACCGGCCTGGAGAGACTTAACTAGGTCTTTTGATGCCAAGCGAAGATGCATGAAGTTGCAGAAGCCCCCACGGTTGCACTCTCCATTCTCGTTTTGACGGCAGCATGCCTCACGGAAGTCCGTGACGGGCGACAGTTCGGCGTATAGTGGACGACCTAGTGCCACTCTGTGAGCAATGGACTCGGAAGAACGTCTAAGGTAGGCTGTACTCACCTGCATACCAGCGGTCGTTCAGATTGTCCACGGCCGCCTGTGCCTCCGTCTCCCACTCATACCGAGCATACACGTTGCCAATAAGGTGATCACCGACGTTGTCGCAGACCTAGCTCGTACTGTTAGCTGCACAGAACGCGCGAACACGAAAGCCAGACTTACGTGGAGCTCTAGGAGATGCCCGAACTTCGCCAACTCGCAGTACAAATCCTCGTAAACCGCGTCGAACCCCTCCTGCAGCTCCTTGTCGGTCAACTTGCAGATGGGGTCGTGGGCCGGGTTATGGTAGACATTGGGCAAGAGGATCGTCTGCGAGAACGCTGGCTTGATGTGCTTTCGTGAGCAGCGGTCGCCGTGTCGGCATGCACCGATCTTTGCAGACCCAGTTAGTCTGGAGAACTTCGGAAGGAGTAGCGAGCCACTCACTTTGTAGTAGAAGGAGCAGTTGACGCGATCCTGCTCCGTACCAAAGATGTTTGCCTGCGCAGAATCAGCGAAATGCACAAATGCGAAGAAAGCAGAGCACGCACCAGATGTGAAGCCATGCTCGCTCGCTGTTACAAACGATGTTGAACACTGAGGCATACCAGCGGCGCTTATATAGGTGGCTGAGAAAAGCTGACTAATAACATGGAACAACACTCCGCCGAATTTGGAAATGTGTTCGAGCAACGTCTCCATCTTTCTCGGAGTGCCAATGTACTCATCCTCAACGTAAGTACGAGCCTCGACAGTCGACATATCGCATGGCTGTAACTCTATAGGGTTGTCTACATCTATAAGGCTCCTTCGCAACGCACTGGCAATGATCGGAGAGTTCCGTGGAAGCGTATCACGATAGTTTGGACGGTGCGACGATCCGAATTCCTGCAAAAAACGCTTCTGACGAACCTCGGCGAGGAGGGCTGCCCATGATGCAGGAATTGATCTATTTGGCACTAGGAATGGTATTTGTGCGCACCAAGATCGTCATGGGACAAGTCAGTTGCAATCGACATGGTCTTTTACCTCGTCAACGTGAAACATAATAGATGAGAGAGTACGCAGCGTTCCTTGGGCATGCTTGCATTACTAACACTTATGGCAGCACAACGCCAAAGGATGCAGAGCAGACCTTGTTTGTGAAGCTGCTGGTTCCTCCGTGACGACCACGGCATAGATGAGGTGTTCACTGAGTGCTATGGCATGTCCCGGGCTCCTGCATCTTGCCCTACGTGCGTATACGCGTCGTTCGTTTTGGGAAGGGGCAGTAGATGTGAGTTCTCCATATGCATACCATATGTCTGATTCCATCGTCTGGCAGCCGCTAAATTCTTGAATATTCACTATGTCAGCCGCATACCCTCCTGACACCGTGCCCGAGACGATATCTCACAAGGCTCGTGTTCTTTCTAACGATCTCACCTACGATGCGCTGAATCACCGTTGATCATATGCCCCGTCGTCATGAATCGGACAGCACAATGGAAGGCCTGCGTCCCGCGTTCCTATCAGTGCAGCAGCTCGGCCGCCAAAGACGTCGAGGTGCATACAGGTCATCAGGCAATTGTCACCGCCGATTCCTGGTTCAATGACCAAGCCTTTGCGGCCTCCGCTGTATGTAGTCACTCCACGGTGTCTTTGCTCGCTCAGCAGGCTTGGCTGACACCGACAGAGCTTCGTGACATGGCGTCTCCCGTCTTTTGGGAAAGTTGCGTCGGTCATCTGTGAATGCGACGAAGCCTTAGGCACCCGCCTGACTGGTTACCCAAGTGAGTCTTGTCTCTGACGGCCTCCGCACTCATCGGTGGTTTTCTGGCGGATGTCCTTCCTTCCGCTCAGTATCCTCCACAGTCGCCTTGTACTCGGGCTCGGCCTTTCAGACGTTCTCGCAGCGATTGTCAGGGTCCCTCTTCCTCTCTGATGAGAACGGGGGTGCCCATCGCAAATTCACAGCCTCACTTCGTCAGTCTCCGTGCTGATGGTAGGTTCTGAATGCCCAGACAGAAGGATCCAGCTTGTAAGAGCAACATTGCTGCTGCTGATTCCCCTCATGTGGTACACTCGACCTCTTGTGTCGATGATCGCTGCGGTGGTGGCCCAGTCGCTGTGCTATAATTTTGATCGGGATGGGCCCTTACCGCTCCGAGTCCCGACTAGATGGTCGCGGCCATAATGAGGAGAAGCCAGGCGAGTGTTCTTCCGTTCCGAAATGCAGTAGGCTGTGCACTGTGGGACGGGACCATAGATTAGATAGCAGGAGAAGAGTGGACCTCTCACGATCGCTCAGCGAGGTTGAGAAGGATGTCTGGTTATGAACGGCGGCCGCCTATTCGGACCCGACCAACGCAGCCCCAGCTCCCAGAATAAGCAGCAAGCTTCAATGGCCGCCAAGCGCGTGCGCGAAGGCTTGGCTGCTTGGCACGCCGATATGGGAATGCTTTGGATCTGCTGGGATCACCTTCCCCTTGGCCTTGCCGCGCATATGCCGAGAAATTCCAAACTCGGCCGGCGGTGCGTTGTTCGTGAAGGGAAGCATGGGCGGCAACGTAAGCGCGCAGGATAATATCCCTTTTGCTAGAATATCTAACGTACTTTCCTCCAGCTTCGACACCGGCGAGCACATGCGTCCCTCATCGCTCTCGCAGACCTCTGATGCGTACCGGCGGGCCGCAGGCCATGTCACGGCATTCCATGTCTCGATTGTGTCCTTCGTTCTGCCTGCCAAGCTCGACCTCGATGCTATACAGGTTTATCCGCCGGTCAGCGTGGTATGCCTACTGTTCATTGTCTTAATGGTAAGGTTCATCTTGTACACGGGCCTCAGCCCCGAAATTGCCATGATATGAATTAACCTGGCCTTCATCTGATCTCCAGCCGTGCAGCGCACTAGGACCAACGACGAGCCCACAGGTCTGGGCATGATGGCCGCGGACTACAGTACTCGCTCAGCTCTCCAGGTCTAAGTTCAAGTTTCATGTTCGCGCCAGTCCAGGCCTGACAGTCGCCCGACATTCCTCATTGTGTCGATCCGTTCGCTGACGGCAGTGCCTGGTTTTCCCGCTTGGCAGTGTTGTATTCGACAGGGTCCAGCGTATGTTCCGTGACCGCTGGACAGTCGGTTCTCCCTTCCTCCTCCATGGGGCGCGGGAGACCGTGCGTGGGCGGGGATACATCGAGGCTCCGATGCTTCTCGGCGCGCCACTAGGTAATGCCGTTCTATCCAAATGATTTGCTGATCTGCATGGTTTGCCTGTGGAGGTGGATACTTATCTGATTTCCCTCGGGGACAGTGCAAGCATAACCAGCGGTGACTAAGGTGTCGGGCAGGTACTGTTCCGGTAGCTGAAGGCTTATCTTGGCATTCATTACAGTGCACCCGCAACTGCTACGCGCGGAGTCTTGCAATCGCAGCCTGTTGCTGTTCCGCTGGCCACTATCTCAGTGTCTGTCCCTTTGTGAGGTGAAATGGAGGCGCATGCCGTACTGGCACGGTAAAACATATTTGGCGTCGAACTTGGTGGGCAACAAAGCCTGATTGGGCCCAGAGGGGATATCTAGATTGCGGGAAGCTACGCGGAATCAAAGACGCAATCTAGATGGGTCTCTGGCCCTCTATCAGACGCCGCTGACGCCATTGGAGTCTGCAGCCTTATACAGCTCTTGCAGCGTACACGCCGTCCGACGCCGGCTTCCTCAGGCCGGCTGCTAGCAGGGACACTGAGTAATGCATGTATCACTGTGTGGCCGATACGTGCGTCCAATGCGAGACAGCCATGGTTCTAGCGAGCGCATGCACATGTAGCCAACATACAACAGTACTTCTCGATGCTCGCCGTAAGCGGCTACGGTCCATCGAAGATCCTCTCTATATACGCAAATCCCAACCCCGCGCATCCGCGCCCCGAAGTCCCTCGGCGCGGCCACCGTGCATTCCATCAACCGCCGCGGTCTCATCGACGCTGGGGCGCCCACGACATGAACGGATCCTCCCAGGGCGGACTGGGATATGACGGAGTCGATTTGTAGTCCCATGTCCTGACCGCCTGCGACTGCAGCAAGGGAGGAGATACGGTCACGCCCTGGGAAGACCCGCTCGGAGTTGGCCGCGTCCCGAACGTGCTGTATGTGGCGGACGCGTTTGTTGACGCCGATATCGTGGCACGGTTCGGATTGGTGGCAGCTCCGAAAGGATCCGGAGGGACATTGATGTTCCCCAGGGCCGTCCTGTGATCAGGAGCAGTCGCGAATCAGCATTTGCACCCGGGATAATGGAGATCTGAGCGAGATGATTGGATGAGGACGTACGATGTGAATCTGTCGAGATCGGCAATGTTCTGGTTAATCAAGCAGTTGGATGAGCCCGACGTGTGACTCGTGGAGCGGCCGAGGATGTCGGCGGCCTTCCGGAGGCGCAAAGACAGCTCGAGGATGGCGTTGTATGTTGCGGGGTCGTTGAGACAGCCGCAGTGCTCGCCTGGTCGAGCCGAGTCACAGGCGCCGCTAGGAGGGACGAGTCGGTCCCAGATCTCGCCGAAAAAGCTGTCCTCCAAGCCCGTCTTGTCCGCAGAGCAGGCAAATAATGAGGAGAGGTCATAATCACCGTTGAAACCGAGCCCGCAAGAAAATTGTGGATCAAGAGGCGAGATGGACATGGGAGAAGGAGTCCCGACGGGTGAACTGTCGGCAGCAGAAGGGCTGGAGGGCACTCTCAACGGCCCGACGCTCATAAGGGGAGAATTATGTGACGGGAAGTTGGGGGCATGAGGAACCATGCTGCCCGACTCCGGGACCGGGGAAGTACGACTCGGTCCATCCGGCGTCGAGCCTCTAGAAGAATGACCACCGGTATTGATTGTCAAAGGCGGCATAGACGAGGTCGCAGCCTGGCGGGCTCTGTCGTTGGTATCTTGCCCTGCAACCCATCGCGGGTGCGGTTTATTCTTCAGCTGAAAAACTAGCGGTCAGAATCGTTCTGGACGGCAGGTGCGATGCCCTCACCTCCCGGATGACGCTCTCGAGTTCCGCTACACGCTTCTGAAGGCGGCATTTCTCATCCTGAGAGTCACCGCTGGGATGCCTTTTAGGATAGGGATTACTTAGAGTACACAAGCACGAGATGCTATACCCACTTCCGGCTCGGATCGTCTACCTCGTAGACGCAGAGGCCAGTCTATGGGAGATAAATGTGAGGATGCTAGCTTCAACGGCATCGCTCGTAATGACTTACCAGCCCCAGTTGCGTGCACCGACCGCACGGACGTTTGCGGTCACACTACCGGAAACGAACGGCGTGAGGACACTGATTAGCAAACCCACACTAGACGCACCATGCGCTTGGATGTGTGGCAGTTGAGGCATGATTGCGTAGTACGGTTACGACGCTTGCCTGTGGGACAGACACCCCGCGTTAGTGTCGGAAGCGCAGGACACGTTGTCGAGGAGGCGTACGTCGGTGATCATCCTCGGGCGTCGTGCGTTGCTTGACGGAGTCTGTGGCTGTCCTCTTCTTCCGGCCTTGAGGCTCAACGGACATGGCTTAGTGCGATCTGGGGCAACACGAGTGGAGTAGGAGGATCAGCCAAGAGCGGGATGGGCGGCGAGGTGCGGCGTGTTTATGGGGGAAGTAGGACGAGGGCGGGTTCTATTTATCTTGGCATGCGTGCATGGCATTGTCATACGAAGAACGAGTTACGGAAAGCAGATACGGACTTGGACGTGCAAGGCTCGGGGAGCCAATGGCAGGGCAGGGGGGCCAATCTATTGAGAAGGGAAGAGCCATGCAGCGGTCGTGAGACGCCAGCTGGGACAGACCATCAGCAGGGCGTGCTGCGAGCTCCATGATCGCATCTGGAGAGCACGAAGGATGGACGCGCCTGGGACGCGCACGGACTCTGTGCATAACAGGCCCGGCGGAGCGGTACAGCTGGCATGGCGCCAAGTTGGCGCCAAGCCTGCCGAGCATGACAATTCAGAGAATCCCCGGCTCGGGTGGCCTCTCCTGCTCTCTCAGGCTCCCTCAGCCGCTGCCCCAGCCTGGCCTGTGGCTGCTCCCGCATCCTTCGCGCCTCCCACCCCTCCTCAACCCAGCGGTTCTGCCCTGCCTGGACCCGCGACACCCCACCCGTCACGCACCGTCACACCCCCGAACGCCGCATGGCCTGTCCTGAGCGCGATGCCGCCGACACAGAGCGCCATCGTGTGCAGGTCCAGCGGCCCTTGGCAGGCCCTCGCGCACAGCAGAGGCGATCCGTCTGCCTTTTGCGCCGCGCAGCCTCGGCCATGCGACAGCCCAATCGCTCGATCGAGGAGCGACACAAAGCCGCAGGCTGATGCCCGAACTCTATCATCGCACCTCTTCGTCTCTTGGCTCTTGGCAAGGGCGTTTCGCCACAACGCACCTCGCTCTCGGATATCTCCCGGCTGATAAGCTCTTGATATGGGTATCGTATCGCGTAGCTAACGAGATCAGTTAGCCCTGTCCCCGCATACCACGCAATTTACCATTGCTACCACCGTCCCCTTTCCTCGTTAAGGTAATCATCCCCTCCACCTCTCCCTTGCCCAAGTCCGGTATCCCTCGAGCAGCGCACGTGCTACGTGGCTGAGGGCGCTTCCCTCAAGATCACGGATCTCTCCCGATCCCCGGGCGTCGCGCCCGACGTTCGGTAAGCCGACGCCACGCCCGCTGAGCTCGCCGCCACCGCGCACGGGCCCATCGCATCGCTCACCGTCGACGACCATGGCGGGCCCGTGCGGAGATCGGGTCCGCGTTGACTCTGACGCACGGCTGGGTGGCGCGTGCCCGAGCCTCGCGGGCACTCCCACGGTCGTTGATCGGGTGATTCCCACGCGCGCTCGCCACCGCGTCCGGCGCTGTGCTCGCTGTCGGCGACGACGAGCACGAATATCTCGCTCCCCTCTCCGTTTCTCGTCGCGATTTTTTGGATCATACATTTAGTAGTGATACTTACACTGTATATAAGCTTACCAAGTGTATACAATGTGTTGTTACCTCGGAATAGTATGACTATCTCCCCAGTGATACCTACCCAGTACCCATCAATAGAGCGGCCAGAAGTGAGCATAATATGCTCTGATAAGCTCTAGAGAACTGCTATGATTATCCACAAGCAATAAATAGTGTTTGATGAAGGATTACTGGCCCCAAAATGCGAAACTTCGCCACAAGGGGGCATGCATAACATCACAACCACTCCACTGTAGCTCATGAAAGCTCTACCAGTATGTTGCAAGCACATTCATGTACGTTTTTGTGTATACTCACAGTATCAGGACTAGTATATGTGCCTCAATGTTATGAGAATGTTCACATGTACAAAAAGCATATTCATTCATTTGGAGCCTCTACATGCATCCAGACATTATGAATACTTCTCAGAATGTACATTTGCATCATATCTGTATGTACTTACACCTACAATACGTTTCTGAGACGAGATGACAAGGGCATGCATTCAATTGGCTATAGGGGGCTACAGGAAGGAGAAGAATGTATCACATCATCTCCTGTGGTTGGATTGTCTCCAAACATGGTATGCAATATGTGTTGTATATCTAAATGCTATATGTGAAGTCTCTTGGGGATTGGACAAGTAGGAGGTCGTGTAGAGCGAGACGAACATCGTCTCGGGCAGTTCGGGGACATGCCCGAAGCGGTGCCCGAGTGAACATCGCTCGAGTGCATTGCACACTTAACGAGCATACGGGCGCTTTCACGCCACTACGACCACTTCTGCATACAGACCCCCTGGCTGTCATCTCATTGACTCCAAACAGCTTCGGACAAATACTAACATTATTGTACCATTAGTGGGTCCTATTTCCGTTTCATCCGACGCCAATCAAGGACGAGGTGCACGATTCCGACTCACTCCTTTTCTCAGCCACTAGGTCAGCCACCAGTGCGAACATCATCGCATCGCAAGGTATGCATATAATCCTGTTATGATTTAGTACCCTAGCATTGTTGGTTAGCACTAATAGATGCTAAAACATCGAAGATCTGTGTATAGACATGCATTGGCTGCTGTGCAACAGAGCCAGCCATATGTGTGGCATCCCACCTACATTTGACCTCTATCACCCCCAGTTGCTGCAGAGACCGTACAACAAGTAGTGATTAGGCATAGATGCATTCCATGAGTATATGAGTACTATTTGTCTGAGTACCAGTACATTGGTTGAGGTGTTATACATGGCCACTTATGGCGGAGTTTTCACTTACAGGGCAGGACAACTTGCTCATAGTATTGAAAGACTAGTTGTGTATCATGATAGCAGTAGTAATAAGTATAAGAGAGCACATTTTGCTCGCTTTTGACCGCTCTATCCGTGCATAATGCCGAGGCATGATTGGATGTAAAATAATACAATTCCGAGGTAACTACTGATTATATATACAGTGGAAGCCTATATACGGTGTTCAATTTGATACTATATGTATGCAGCACGAAATCACGACGAGCAACGGAGAGGGGAGCGAGATATTCGTGCTCGTCGTCGCCGACAGCGAGCACAGCGCCGGACGCGGTGGCGAGCGCGCGTGGGAATCACCCGATCAACGACCGTGGGAGTGCCCGCGAGGCTCGGGCACGCGCCACCCAGCCGTGCGTCAGAGTCAACGCGGACCCGATCTCCGCACGGGCCCGCCATGGTCGTCGACGGTGAGCGATGCGATGGGCCCGTGCGCGGTGGCGGCGAGCTCAGCGGGCGTGGCGTCGGCTTACCGAACGTCGGGCGCGACGCCCGGGGATCGGGAGAGATCCGTGATCTTGAGGGAAGCGCCCTCAGCCACGTAGCACGTGCGCTGCTCGAGGGATACCGGACTTGGGCAAGGGAGAGGTGGAGGGGATGATTACCTTAACGAGGAAAGGGGACGGTGGTAGCAATGGTAAATTGCGTGGTATGCGGGGACAGGGCTAACTGATCTCGTTAGCTACGCGATACGATACCCATATCAAGAGCTTATCAGCCGGGAGATATCCGAGAGCGAGGTGCCACAACGCTCTCTTTTTTGACTAGGCACCGAAGAAGGCTAACTTACAAAGCGCACCCGAGCCGGTAGGAAGATTAGCTATTCTTGGGCAATGCGAGCCTCCCCCGCAGCTTGCCGGTCCACTCATCTTTCCCCAGACACTGGGCGCCAGTGCCGTAGTTCGCGGGGCGGATCTCTTGTCCTCTAGCATGCACGGGGCCTCGGTTAACGGCGTTGCGCGCGTCGGATGCCCCGCGCATATGGTTTGCGTACCTCGCATTGCGAGAAGATCGCCACCGACGCTTGTCGGCTCTTATGGTCTGCAACGGAGACTAACCGCCACCATGCAAACGCGCGCGTTCCCCTACGCGTCACTTTACGACGAGTCACGCACCCGTTATGCCTACGCCCGACCTCTGCCTCCACCAATGACGTCCGGGGATGGCTACTTGCGGAAGAAGACCGTCAAATGTGGTTTGGCTCGATAATCCGTGGTAACTGAGTCTGCGCAGGCCTCACCGCTTTTGGTCTGACGCCCACATGTGTGTGGACCGCAGGCGCGCTCACTCGTTAAGCGCAAGACCGTGGCGGGCACTGTAGGATCAACCCGGCTGTCTCGCAGCCCTACCGATGTCAGCCACTCCATATTATTACGAGGCACCACGCAGGACATGCCCAGTCAACTCAGGTCAGGCATTCCAAAAGGGCCGAACGTGCACATCACTTCTCTGTCTTCGAGCGAGACGCTGACTTCACAAAGGGTCGAGTCATTGTAGCACTCATGGGAGGTACTGTACGCGACCGTCGTCATCTGCATATGATGCCGCGGAGTGCGTACATCATCACATATTCAACGAAGGCGGGCGTTGATGGAGCAATGATGGGATTGTGGATCGTCCGACCTACGCATCCTTTCCTGTTATGCTGCCTTCCTCGTCCAGGGAATTAAGAATGCCGTAGCCTCTTGTCCATGCGGAACCTTGTGGTGCCCAGCGAGCGCTGACCGCACTCCGGCTCTGACCGGAATACCAAAGGCTGTTGCCTATTCACGAATGAACTGTCATGATAGTTGTCAATGAAGGTACCTCGAATGCCTCGCGACATGCCACAAGAGACGTTTCCAGGGCGGCTGCCACCTCCGAGAGGAGGATCAACCACGATGTCCATGAACGCCTGAAGGCCTGACAGCCTATCCCTCCGGATCTCGTACAACACTCCTCGGCGGTTGACAATGGATAACTTGGCATTCTGCGCCGATGCCACCGGCCCGGAAAGAAGCAAGGCGTTCACGGCCATTTCCGCAGAGGGGTGGGCTCGCCGGTGGTGAAGATGTCTTGACCCATCGAGGCAAATGGGGCACATCAAGGCCGTCAGAGTCTACAGCTCCTCTGATAGAAGCGACACAGAAAGTGGAGTGTGACCGTTGTGCCTACGACGTCAAGGCAGTCAGCTAATGCCTCTTTTAATCCTGCTTTTCGTCGAGACTCGGGGATTGAGGATTCCTACGTAGATGAGGGAGACAACATGCTCCCATGTGTATAGGTGACATTGAATATGTTCGAGTCTGTGTCCAATAGACTGAATGTTCGCCATGCGCGTCACAGCGTCGGGCCTGTGCTGTGTAAATGCTTATCAGCTCCTTGATATCCTCCAACGTAACGACGTGACCACATCACCACAAGCACCGGCGGACCATCATGTATTCAGAATTCAATGATTGACCGCGAGGTATGGCGTTTAGTCCCTGTGATCTCCATGACGCTAGCACAAGCCTTGCGACGCTAAAATTGCCTCGGTCAGCACATACACCTCATCACATCGTCGTATGCAACCAGCGGACTGGAGAAGATAGAAGAGCATATGCTCGCATGTCTTACGGCACTCACAACATATTCAAGGTGGCTGTCACCGGGTGGACCCGACGGTTACATCTCCGCCGTGGCCATGCCACGCACGGCTCGACGAATTGCGGATGGACCAGCGGCGCCTTTGAAATGATGATCTACAGAGCTTCGTGGGCGGGTATGTGTTGTAGGCGGTACCGGTGGAGTGTGGGCCAGATAGTAGACCTAGACCAGATATCATATTGGCCGCCAGGACACGTCCCAATCACAGTCGATCGGTGCAGGGCGGGAGAAGCCTACCTTGGAGTCTGTGCTAAAAATACAGCTACAGGGTGATGCACCCAGGTTGGCGGTCCTCGTCGCCACGGTCCGGAGAAGTCGGACAGACCTGCCCGCCACCAATATGCAATGCGAACCGGCACTCGTGTGCGCAGCAACACCTAGAGGCGTGGATGACGAGCCCATGCCTTGAGATTGCGCAGAGCTATTCTTGCGAACCTACACACAGGCGATCTAGTTGCAGTACACGAAAGCTTGTATAGGCGCGTAGTCGGCCCATGGTGTCGCATTGTGCCGAACTCGGATGCGCAACTTCTCGACAAGGTCAGTGACATACACACCTTCCTCGCCGTCAGTTTGCGACCCCCTCCGGAGGTACAAAGTCGCCTGAAGCGCTGCGCTCGGGGGTGTCGCCTCCCGAGCGCCCGAGCTCCGGACGCACTCCTATCAGAGTGATTAGACGACCGCTTCTCGTAGAGGTCTCCATGACGGTACCACCGCTCCAAACATCGCTGTATGAAGGGTGGCTCAAAGCGCACGGATAAAACCACAGTTGTTTACGCGGGCTCAACTTCGGGATCCATGATGGTGGCGCAACAGCGAGCGCTCTTCACGATGTTGGCACTTTGCTCATACTCCGCCAGTAGACACGGTGCTCGGTGGTCTGATGCACACGCGTGGTGAGCTATTATTGGGGCAAGATAGAAGGCGGAATAAGATACGAACACCCACTGGTCTGGAACGCCGGATCTGCTTAGTTATGACGTTTTCAGCCACGACCCTCGAACGGAGCCTTGCCAGTGCTAGTGATGCATGGTCGATTTGTGGTGTGTTGCCAGGACCACAAGGCGAGGAAGCCGTCGGAGCGCATAGGTCAAGAGATAGGTTTAGAAGCGTAGTTTGGACCGACCACAATTCTTCGTGCGTGATGTTGAGCGCAGTTCTACTCGAAAATGGCAGGGGCGTCGCACGCGGGCCTCCTTGACCAGAGAACAACATTGAGTCGACATAAGCCAATGACAGCCGCGCTATTACGCACCACTCGCGAGAGCATCTCGAGCAGTGCCATCAAGGCCCCTGCGTCAGAGGGCAGTCAAAATCGAGCACCGAGGGTTGGCCGTGTTGATGTATTCTGTTCTGGCTTTGAATTCAACGAGTCTCCAGCTGGGCTAGAAAAAAAGTGGGTTAGATTATGTTACACCTGTTCTGTCATCGTAAAGATGGGCATGAGGGTCTACTAGTGAACTCTGAACTCTGAAGAGAACACATTGGAGAGCCCTGACCTGCGAACTTCCCGCCGGTTTCCTGGGGTTTAGATGGGATGCAATGAAGGATATGGACACCATCGAGACGTGACAGCGTGGACGTCGGGTGAGAGTTCGTGCTGTATGTCGCCACTTGCGATATGAAAGGGGCTTGGCGGCGCTCAGAAGGCGGCACGCAGGACGACAACAATGGCAAGAACGGCTACCAGACGATATCAGCGCATACCATACTTGGCTGAAGAAAGCGATAGACGGACAAGTCTGGATCCCCGTAATGTGATACTGCCGACTGGTAGTCGTACTGTAAACCCTCCCTTGAAATGTGGAAGGACAAGACCAACTTGTCACCTCGAGACACGCCATCACTTCGCCGCATCCGCGTCCTCCAAAATGGGCTCGGAACCCTACTCGAACAATGGAAGACGTCAGTTTGCAATCCACCTGCACTCAAGACGCGAGATCCACTCATGGCACCCTGAGCTTGTCCCCAAACCGCTGAGGCAGTATCTGCGTCCCAGCCAGAGTCTGCCATATAGGCTGCCGTACAGAGGTGAAAAGATCTCCGGCTCTATGTATGGCGCTCGCAGTCACTCATCGACAGCACCCGGTCGACCATATGAAATGCACTGTGTCTCAGATTCAGCATTCGAAATGGACTTCCGACTTACTCGCCGTTGACATAACCTGCTGCCGACTAGTGGCTGATACGTACCACTGCCAACGCAGACCCAGAGTGCCCGGGCTACTTATGGTCGGCTTTGCTCCACTGAGCATGATTGGCACCCTGTGAATACTGAGTACTGCAGAATGGCGCAAGCGGGCTTCAGGACAAACCCTCTGCGCGGCCTCAACGCTGCGCTACGGGCACCACCACCCTGCGTGATAGTGCATACTATCAGTGTGCTGGGGAACAAGACTCCCCAACAAACGGCGATACAAAGCCAGCCTTCAGACGCTGCACTGTCTTGTCGAAGCACGATTGCGATGTCTCGCTCGGGCTGATCGTATGCTTCCAGATAATCTGAACTTGTCGTACATGCAATACAGTCGAGAGATATCAACACCGTACATAACAAGACTAGAACCAAAAGACCTCACAGATCCGCTTTACTCAGGCCATTGCCGGCGCCGCAGTTGCGAGCGCATTCCCAACTCCGCCCAGCAATGTGATCCACCACGCCCGATAGAGCGCAGTCCAACCTTCCTCTTCTATGATCCGCTTGGCGCAATCCGCGAAGCCGAGGTAAGGATCTTTCTCGTGACGCAGGCTGCAGATGATAATATGCACTTAGTCGTATGTTCATCAGAGTAAAAATAGCGATGACTGACCCAATGACATCTTCTTCAGCGCCCGCATACTCTGTGTATTCTTCGCCTTCAAGACCATCGCCTTCGACTTCCTGCTCCACCGAATTGAATTCGGGCGCAGCATGGTTACGCTGGATAGCGAGCTTCGTGGTGATCACCTCAATAGGGCAAAGGATGAACGTGCTCAGGACCTCGACGGCGAGATAGATTCCGAATTTGAAGGTGCTGAAGTCCGAACTTGGGTGCGGCAATAGCAGCGAACGAAGGCTAGACAGGAGGAGTGCCGTATAGGCGACGTGGAGCACTTCTGCCGTAAGCAGACCGGGCGTAAGGTAGAGCACCCAGGGTCGCTTGCGTTCCGTCGGAGTGAGTAGAATTCGGAGGGAATAGAGGGGACGGAAGTATGGCAGCTTGTAGGGAGTGGTGACCGACCTGGAAAATTCAATGAGTGTATACAGCTGACGCGC
>NW_025955485.1:0-25036 GCF_022376445.1 Fomitopsis serialis | reverse complement strand
CCGCACTCAGGCGGAGTGTGTCGGTCTCCTATTCCCATCAAGATTGGACCATAACCGGCACGTCGAGGGCGAGCCAGACTACGGCGGGTGGCTGAGGTCGACTGGCAGAAGGTGCGGATCACCTTGAAGGCAAGATCCGACGCTCTCCGCCCGTGTACGCATTTTTGATGAGGGGCCTATCGTTTTGGAAACAGCTGTAATAACGGTGCGTGCTTCAAGACGGGATTACTTATCTGTTGCGAGATGTGTTTGCATCGTGTAACGGCCACGTTACACAAGCCCGCTTAGGGACACGATACAATGTGTCACGGACTATCTAGGACTTGACCGATGAGATAGCTAGGGACGACGGACATGTTGTTAGGGACTTACCAGAAATGTCCTGGCCTATCCCGTACTCGCGCTCTCTGGGATGTATTCCCTTGTCTTGCCAATGGCAGTGTCTGGGGCTCGCGCCCTTCTTTGTTCATGAATTCGTCGTGCGCTCGCTTGCTCTTGGTCATCCTCGTGCCTCGACCTCTCAACTGGACATAACAGTGATCAACCCGATCCGCGCGTTGCACATGGCACTCACTGTTGTAAACTGGCGTGACATGAGCAAAGTCAACTTGGCCATGCAATGGCCATGTTGTCATGCCAACACGAACAGGGATTCTCCACTTTGAGGCACACACACAGACTCGGCGAGATCAGCGTCATGAAATGTCATCACAGAGTCACAGCAGAGTATTGTACATGAAGGGCCACAGCGAGCGGGGAACGACGTGAGAGGCATAGATGGCGGCACTGTACACGAGAAGAGATGCTACTGAAACCAAGTCAGCAAAAGGATCACGTGCAGCCACGTGACACAAGGACGTACCGAGGATATTGATGAGTACACAGTACAAGTGCTGCGTGGTTGCTGCATGCGCGTGAGTAGGTGCGAAAAACGAATGAAAGCGGACTCACAACACGAGTCGCCAAGCAATGACGGTCAGCACGAACAACGAGACGGGAGAACGAACAACACAGTACACCAGCACAGACACAACAGGACACGACGTACAGAAGACGGAGCGAACGTACCAAGGACACGCGCGTGCGACGATCAGAGCGACTGACCAGGGAGGCACCCTGGATGATAGCGTCGTCGCTCGTATCGGGCGGTTGACTGCCACGCCCTTGCTGACCGCGAGGCCGTGGTTGACCACGAGCACGACGATTTCCAGGTCCACCGCGACCGCGAGGCTGGGGTACCGGCGGAAGAGACGGTCCACGGGTACTGCCGGAAGTGCTCGCGTGCGGCTGAGGTTCCGAGGTGACTGACCGGGAGGCTGCCGTTTTGCCAGCACCAGCTCCGGTCAATCGAGTCGAGCGACGGGGGCCAGCAAGTTGTTGCTGAGAACGATACGTCGTGAGATTGACCGGTTCTACACAGAGATCAGATCACGTACCTCTTCGACGGGTCGCATCGGCTCATCACCGTCCATGTCGAGCGTTTGCTGAACGGGCTCGCTCTCGTCCTGAGCCGGTGCACCGGAGGTCACACCGCTTGGGTCCGTGCTCGGGTTCACAGTGGCCGGTGGTCCGCGGCAACGCGTTAGCAAGGCCGTTGCAAAGCTGTCGTTCAACAGCGAGGACGCTGCGGGGCGTCGGACGGCTGGATCCTCGAGCCATTTAGTGAGCAGAGTGGCGAGAGACTCTGTACCACGCATGTGAGTGAGATGCTTCAACATTACCTGGAACGACGCACCGGTATGCTCGCGAGGTAGTCCCGCGACTCCTTGAGGGCGATGTTGTCCGCGATCATGTCCTCGAGCAACAGGAGGTAGTACACGCGCACAGTGAGCATGCCCATCTGCGTCGCGTGATACCAAATGTCCTTCTCGATGTCTTCGGCATTGAACGTGGGCGCGATCGGAAAAGACGACAGGAGATCGGAACCTGTGAACCAGGTCGCAAACTCGGACTCGCTGGACGTCTGCTCCGCGATCGCCTTGAACTCGTCGAGCGTGATGCGGATGTCCCAGCGAGGACACTCGGCTTGGGCCTTGGCGGGCTTTCTGCTCTCGAGAATGACCGGTTCCAGCACAGGAGACGGATGATCTGTGGCAAAAGGCCCATAGCGATGACTGGAAGGTAACAGATCAGTGGTATGTTCGGTACAAAGATACCGATCCAACCCGCACTCGCGCCGGCTGCGCGAGTGCGGGTAATGTCAGTGAATATCGATGCATCTACCCGCACTCGCGCCGTCGGCGCCAACGCGGGTAGCGACGTGTCAAATACGCTGCACGTTACCCGCACTCGCGCCGACAGCGCCAATGCGGGTAGTGACGTGTCAAATGTATGGCACGTTACCCGCACTCGCGCTGGCGACGCGAGTGCGGGTAGATGCGTCACAAATACGTGCACCGTTACCCGCACTCGCGCTCGCTGCGCGGATGCGGGTAATAGCAATACAACTTGACGAACGTTACCCGCACTCGCGCTGGCGACGCGAGTGCGGGTAGTAGCAATGAAAATAACGTACCGTCCTTGACGTGGTCGGCCGTCACGTCCGTCGGGAGTACGAGCTTCGGCGGGTCCTCCTGACGGTTCTTCTTCCGGTTAGGCGAGGCCGTCGTCTCCGAAGCGCGTGCTTTCGTCACTCCGGCGAGGACGCTTGGAGGTCTTCGCGGCGGCAGTCGCGTCGTCCATGGTCACATCCGGGTCGGCCGGTACAGGCGTGTTCGGTGCAGCGACACCGACGGGAGGCGTAGCAGGGCCGGCTTCCTGAGAAGGCAGCGGTGCCGGGGCCCCGGCCATAGCATCGTCCTCGGACTGGCCAGTCGTCTCGGCCGTCGTGTCGGCTGGCGCGCCGCCCGCCACGCGTGTCTGGTCGAACTGCGTGCGGAGGTGCTCGACATCCGCGTCCGCAGCATCTGGCTCAGGCTCCGCCTCGTTGCCGGTATCCATCGCATCGTCCGTCCGGCTGGCAGGACGCACGACCTTGGAGACGAGTTCAGCATCGCCGGCCGAGCTGGGCTCGTCCTCGCTGAACCGTCGCTCCAACCAAGCAATCTGGCTTGGAGACGGAAGCGAACGACCCGTCTTCTTCGAGACGCCCTCAGCCCAAGGGTCTGCGCGAGCGACGCTTGGGATCCTCTCGGCCGTACCCCTCGCCTTCTCGATGAAGAACGAGTGCGGACTGTCGACGAACATCCAGTTCGGCAAGCCCGACAGCTCCTCGTCTGGAGAGTCGACGAAACCGTCGAGCTTGCGAGGCCACGCGCCCAAGACATCCTCAAGCGTGATCCGTTCGAACGTGTACAGCTCGTCGTTCGGCTCGTACACCGCGTCAGCATCTCCGGCCTCCACACGGTACATCATTTGTGCAGCCTTGTACATCATCGTCTGCAAACACAGGTCAGTCTCATAACCGCTGATGGACGATTCTGACGTACGTTTGCAAGGTGCACGGCTGACGACATGATGTGCGCATCGAGCGTCCTGTGCTGCAGGATGTACCGCTCGTTCTCCGTCACCGTCAGCCCGTACATCTGCGGCACCGTCATGACCTGCTGCACGATCGACAGAATGTCCGCGCGCATGTTCTGCAGAGGTACGAATTCATTCTTGACGTGCTTCCGGAACGCTGCCGTCGCGACAGCAGTCGGATTCGGAGTTTTGCCGTCCGGATTGCCCTCGGTTTCGTCCTCTTTCGTCCTCGCCACCTGTGTCGACGATCCGCTCGCGACGGGCAGGTCATCAAACGCGTCAACGTCGATGGGCACGGATTTTGATGCGTGCGCGGGCTGCTTGCCCTTCTTGTTGACCGTGATCGCCGACGTACTCGCGGCTGGCTGCTTCGTCGCGGCTCCAGGGAAGAACATGCTGATCCCCAGCATGGATCGCTGTTCCATGTAGTCGAGCGCCTCCGTCTTGTACCTCGCCTCCTCCGCCTTGATCGCCGCCTTACCTTTCCCCTTTCGCTTCTTCCCTTTCTTGCCCGCCTGCGCTGCCGACTCCTGCTCGCCCCCTTCAAGCGGTGTCCCGTCCGCACTCACCGGTCCCTTCCCAGATCCGAAGCCCGTCAGTCGCCGTATCGCTGGGTGCGTGAGCAACCCGCGAAATCGCCCAATGTCCGACAACCGGCCCTTCGCATACCATTCCGGCCAGTTTTCCGGGTTCGCCGGCTGCTTCACGACGAGCGACCAGCGAGGCCAGAAGATGGCGTCGTGCGTTGGTATGGTCTGGAACTGTTTCATCAGCGTCGTGAGGTCCTTTAGGTACGTGACGATCGGCGGAAGCAAGAACGATTCGCGGGCCATGATGGTCTTGTGAGCCCACGCAGCGATGCACGCAAGCGCGACCGGAACATAGTTCCGCGTCCAACCTTTCTCCTTTGGCAGCGGAACGCCCGTCCGAGCAAACGCTAACGCGCCCGGTATGTCCCATGTCAAGTCAGGTAGACGGATCGGCGGGCGCGACGGGCCTGCCTGCGCTACCGGAGCTTGTGCCGCAGGCTTCGGCTTGTTCTTCGCCGCCGTGCGTCCAGGCTTCGGGGCAAGCACGACAGGCGGAGTTTCCGCAGTGACCGATGCCCGTGGACCACCGAGCACGTTGCGGTGGCCACAGAGATGGACCACCCACGTCAGGAAGCTGGGCTCCTTCGGGAACGCCTGCTTCAGCGAAGGAAAGAGCTGGCGGATCATGTCCTCCGCCTCTTTCTCCATGTCCGCCGGCTTACGTTCCTTGTTAGCAGAACCGCGCGCACTACCTGGGGCGATGTCCGTGACACCGGCCGCAATCGGCTTGTCCATCCCGGTACGTATGTGCTTGTACTCGGTGTCGAACTCGATCTGCTGAGCGGTCAGCCTCCCGTAACAGTAGGCCAGCAACGGCATGAACCGCGTCCGTTTTGCCCACGACAACATCACGATCTGACATCATCCGGTGAGCACAGTCTCCGATCTGTATGTTGTGTACCACTGACCTTCGCGGCCAGGCTCTCGCTCACCGGCCCAATGTGCTTCTTCAGACCGCCCATCAGCTCAAGCGCAGTCAACGCGCCCACCAAGGCACCGGCCGACTTGTAGCGCAGGTCGTTGCCGACCGCACAAGCAAACAGCGACATCGGCTCGAGCACGAACGCGAGCTGACACCGGTGAGTAACAATCACCAGAGCACGGAGCGATGTACTTACCCAGATCCATCCCAACTCGTGCGTCGCACGGTCAACCAACAGGCACGAAATCAAGCCGTGCGTGATCAGCGGTGCGGCCGTGACAACCGCGGCGCCCTGCGCCTCCACACTCCACGGATGGTACACGAACCGGATCCGCGCGAGGACCGCTGCACGATGCGCAATCTCCGCATCCGTGTCGCATGGCAGGAGGTCAGCCATGGCAGCATGCAACGCATCACCGTACGCACGCATCTGCTTGCAAGCGTCAGTCGTCCGCAGGTACAGCAGGCGCGGATCGTCCTCGACGATGTGCTTCTGGTGCAAGATCTCCAGAGCCTCGAAGACTTCCGGAGTGTACATAGAGTAGTCGGGCACCGCACGCAGGAACGCTGACCGAAGCCGGTTCATCGTACCGTACTCCTTGATGGTGTCCAGCGCGGCACTCTCCTGGCCGTCCGCACCGTATATCTTCTCGCCCTCCTTCGCATGGTGCGCGTGTACGAACTCGTCCCAGTCCGTACATGCTTGCGTAACCTTGTCGTCCGACAGCGGGAAATCCTGCTTCGAGCCGATCAGGCCCATCGTCCGGTGCAAGTCGAGGACGGGGTAGATGACCGCCTGTATGACGTAGATAGTTAGCCACAATCAAAATGGATTAACCTGATACTCACTCCAAATGTCGTCGTCGCTTCCTGCTCGAGTTCTCGCCACCGCATGATGCCGGTATTCTCAAAGTGGGACCCGAGCGACGTGAGTGCGATGCAGAATCGTGCGAGCGGAAGACAGTGCACGATGCGCGAGAACATCGTGTTCGCGTGGTGCCCGCCCTTGACCTGTCGTTCCGCCTGCTGAGCCTCCTTGTGGGTCTCCTGCTTATCGCGCAGGACTTGGACGAGTTGCGACGGTTTGATCTCACACAGCGACTTCATCTCCATCGTAAACTTCTCTTGATCCCCCTCCACCTTCTTCCGTGCGTCGCGGTTTCGCGCGAGCGTGTTGATCGCCGCAGGTGAGAGTTTATCTAAGGATGGTATGAGTGATCGTGCGAGATTTGTGAGAACGATACGAACGCACCGCTATCGAAGACCTCCGCCAACCACCACGCCCGCTCGTGCATGTACGCATGCGCATTCTCCACGTCCTGTTCACGTTGCTTGAGTTCGGCCCTCCACGCCTCCGACGTCTTGAACGAGGCCTTCCAATCGTCCACGCGCTTCTCCGTGCGCACGATCGCATTCTCACCGTCCTGGTGCCAGTCGGCAGACGCGTGCAGGCGATGCTGCCCGGCGATCACGTCAAGCACGACCTTCGATTTCTCGTCCTCAATCGCCTGGGCTGCAAGCTGCAGCTTCGGCGTCTTCGAGCCCTTGTGACCGGATACGATGAACGACTCGGGCTGACCGATCCACCGGGTACGGCGAGCAGAAGCGCGTTCTCCTTGAGTACGTTGCGAGGCTCGTGCTTCAGGTCTTTCACGATACCCTCGCGGTGGTGAGCATCGAGCGGGCGCGGGTTCCAACGTTGGTACAAATAGTCGACCTGCATTGCTCTCATAAGCCAGGGCGATGCCGGCACGAGCGTGAAGCCGAGGCATGCTTCCGCCGCCTCTGCGAGAAGCTCAGCCTCCCGATCCTGTTCAGCGCCCTGACCGGCCGTCATGGGCATTGGGATCCCCCCGATCACGTCCAAGTCCGGTTGAATCTACATTGACAACTGTCAGTGTCGATCGGCCACTGATTTGATAACGGTACGTACCTCTTCATACTGCAGCGACTGATCCGAAGGCCAGGCGACCGAGACGAGCCACGGTCAGACATGGCACAGCACAGATGACAAGCAGAGTGAGATGAAGAGCGTAGAGATGTGCGCGAACGCGCGATCGATCTGTGGGCGTATGTTTAACAAGGTAAGTGTGCCCCGAACGCATGGCTACGGATACGTCCGAAGCACATGATCGTGTGACATTACCCGCACTCGCGCAGCCAGCGCGAGTGCGGGTAAAGATACCGATTAAGATCAATGGATCCGGTCTCTCGATGCTACCGGTCTATCGTTATTTACCCGCACTCGCGCCGGCGACGCGAGTGCGGGTAACGGTACATCAAATTGTACTACAACTACCCGCACTCGCGTCGCCGGCGCGAGTGCGGGTACTGTTCATGTAATTCTATTGTTATTTACCCGCACTCGCGCTGGCGACGCGAGTGCGGGTAGCGTGTCACATAATTAGTGTGTCATTACCCGCATTGGCGCCGTCGGCGCGAGTGCGGGTAAATGACTGATTCGTAAGCTTCTTTACCCGCACTCGTGCCGGCAGCGCGAAAGGGGGTAAAATACCCCTACAAAATGGGTATTCGGTAGTAAGTGCATGAGTGACGCATGAATCATTGACGTAGCTATATTATTACTGTACTGTGTTAGTGTGTTGTGTAGAGTATGATCCGTCTATTCACCCGCATCTGCGCTGTAGCGCGAGTGCGGGTAACAGTCTCGGACAGTGGTCGTTTACCGCAATGGCGCACGTAGCGCGAGTGCGGGTAGGGAAATGGGAAATTGATGGGTGTTCCTCATGTGCAGAGGTCCAGTTTTTTGTGGAAATCTGCCCCTGACCCCTCCCTGACCCCGAATATTGGTCGAAAATCCCCTATAATCACCGTGGCCGAAGATGGTACCGCGACGTACGCGCCAAATGAAGAAACCGAGAACATGGAGGTTCCGGCAGGCATGCGCAAGAAGTGGCTCAGCGTCCCCAAGAAAGCTCCACAGACCGGGAGGCGCGGATCCACGCACAAGGGAAAAGCCGTTGCCTCGCGGGCCCAACGCAGCTCCCGTGACGAGAGTGAGAGGTCTGACACGGCGCTGCGTGCGGGGCCCAGCCGCAAGCGCCGTCGGCGCACCTCTGATGCTACGTCTTTCGTACCGGTACGTCGATTTACACTCGCTACTTCCTCTCACTCACCTTCCGATTCAGTCCGATGCTTCGCGCTCGCCCGCGAGCGTTCGGCCCACCAGTAGCAATGAAAGTGTCGACGAGTTGGACGAGGATGCGGACGGGGGCACAGGTGCGGTAGGAGTCACCGCCACGGACGAGGACGAGATCGACGGTGAAGACGATAGTGCCGAGGATGACACGGAGGATAGCGAAGCGGAGAAAGAGGCAAATGATCGCGAGGTTAGGGCCGAGCCGGAGCTCACTCGCAAATGGCTCAGCAAGCCGCGAAGGAGCACGGGGATGGACCGGTACGAGCTCGCGGCTGAAGAAGCCAGTCTCGCGACAGACCGCAGCAAGCTCGCCTTGGAGATTGCGAAGGCCGGCGGGGACAATGCGCATTACGCCGCCAACAAGGTAGAGGCGGCGGAGCGCAGGGTCGCTATTCTCGAGCGCAAGGTCGCAAAGCTCGAGAGCGACCTTGAGGACAGCAACCAGCGCACCGCGACGCTCGAGTCCCGCCTCGCGAAGCTCTCGAAGGACGTCAGGAAGATGCGGAAGTGACTTATATTAGAAACAGTGCAACTACCCGCACTCGCGCCGTAGCGCGAACGCGGGTAGATCGATTCACTCGTGACACTGGGCGTAACTACTGTACATGTATTTGTTGACTGTGGGAGGTCGTAGTATCGCTCGCTAAATGAATGAATTGACGTGATCGTACCTGCCGTTTGGAACCATCAAAATCCGTCGAGCTGCCTCAGATTTGTACCCGCACTCGCGCCGTAGCGCGAGTGCGGGTAGCATGTGTGTTAATTATTCGCACGTCTCAGATCGTTGATCAAGTGCGCGTAGTTCGGTGGTCAGATAAATGAAACAATATGTGAGCATGCTCAAGAAGTGGTAGTACATGTGGTTTACATACATGCAGGATGCGATACACTATCCCGACCTTCCTACTCAATCATCTTCATCACCCCATACCGAGCACGTTTCTTCTTCGTCGCCTGAAGGGCACCCCGCAATCTGGCGACCTCGTTGATGAGCCGCGCGATCACCCCCTGATGGACGTTCAATCATTCGGCCATAGGGAGATCCGATGATCGCTTGACATCGCGGATGATCGCACTGGTGTCGAGCTCGTTGAGTTTGCCTGTACCAGCATGAGTGTTCCGTTTCTCAATCAAAGAATGAACACTTACGTCTCGCGACACGATGGGCTCCAAAGTTCGAAGGCCCAGCACCTGCGTCAACACTGCTTGATGTTCCTGGCGACACAGGATCCACGTCCATCATCTGCACCACTGAGACGGTCGATGGGCTTGCAGAAGAAGCGGGCGAGTGCGACTGTGCAGATGCAATACGCCCGGCCGGCAGCGGGGATGATGAGTCGGATACAACGTTGGGCGGCGATGCGGGCGTCGAGCGAGTGACAGAACGCGAGGGCGAATGCGATGGAGAAGGCGCGGGCGAACGCGATGACGAGCGTGCACGTGGTAGAGAGTCGGGTGCGGAATTATTCTGCAGCACAGGTGCCAGGGACGCGCGCGGCGAGTCAACCGCCTCAGAGGCTCGTTGGTCCTGTAGCGAGTGAGCGCGTCACAGAGAAAGACAGAAATACGACATGACTTACCGTGAGCGAGCAGTTGACCTTCCTCCTCATACAGCGGTGACAGCACGTCTTCGCGAAGGGCACCCTACACTCATCTCGCCGGTCATTCACACACCGCTTGCACCGCGCGGCCTCGACCAGCTTACAAGTCAGTAAGCATTGGCTGCGATTGAGATAAAAAAGGAACCACGTACCACGTTGTCGAGCATTGGCGGCAGCGGGGAATGCTCCCTGGGGCTGCGATGCCTTCGTTGTTCTTCCCTTGCCGCGGCGCGCTCTGCGTCCGACACATGGCTGAAGTCGAAGTCGTTGGCCTCATGTGAGAGAGGCGGTCCACCTGGGATTGATCGAGCGACTGGTCAGTGCGGCTGGCCAATGGAGAGCGGTAAGCAACCGCTTACCGGACCTGACACGGTCGTTGCCTGCAGTCGAGCAGCTCGCGCGTGAGTCCATAGTCGCGCAACACATGAGGACTTACGGATCCACCACTGCTTCAAGAACAGCGCGAGAGACGCGCTCCTGGTCTCGCGCGAGCTGTCCTCTTCGAGGGTGACGTATGGTATGCGCCTCCACATGAAGTATTCCTCCATCGTGTTCGGGAAGTTGCCCTCTGCGGTCCGGTACTGCCAGTTGAAGCAGGTCGCGAGCACAAGGGGGAACTGGTCATATTGATTTGACTGTTTCAGCGACATGAGCCACGGGTCGGTCTGTCAACGTGTCGTTTAGCGCGGCCGTATCTCGCGGCAACACGAAAGCTTGACTTACCAGGATGTGGTGCTGGACGATGTACTGGAATGTGTCCCACGAGACAGCGCTGTTGAGCAACGAACGCAACAGGCGGTTGAGCGCCTTGAGTTGCTTAGCGGTCCATTCGCTGGGCTGCGGCGGTAAGTCCGTGAAAATGTACATGTTGTGCACGCGGCCAAAAGCCGCTTTCCGCGCGTTGTCCGTGAGGTCAGCGTGATTGATGGTGAATGCGCACTGAGCAAGCGCAAATTGTTGGAGGTCGTAGGTACCGACCATAGTGATGCGAGCAAGATTGACAGTGGGATTGGGCAGTGGAAACGGCAGCGGTGCGGACAGACCAGTCCACACGGCGCGCACGCGCTGCACGCCTGGTTGAAGCGATACACCACGTGCGAGAAGCGATGCTGGTGCTCACGTGTACTCTTACCCGCAATCGCGCCGTGGCGCAATTGCGGATAACATACTCGGAGTACCCTACCAGGGGCATCCTTTGAATTAAATTCCTTGATTGCCTGGCACTCTGCTTACTATACAAAATAATATTATACTTGCACCTACGTTTACGTCCCAGAAAACCTTGACACAAACAGTGCACTTACCCGCGTTCGCGGGTAAAGAGCATTCACAAGTACGTCTGAGAGTCTCTCAGAACAGTGCACAGTACCTGTGTTCGCGCCGTGGCGCAAGCGCGGGTAGACGATGAAAACAAGGACAGTGTGCCTATTCGCAATCGCGCGGATAGAAACACACAGGGCGCACCGATAGGGTGCCGCAATGATCATCGAGGCGTACCCAGTAATACGAGCAACAGCCCGGGCAGGTGGTTTGATGGACACTCTCGAGCGAGTCCTGTCGCGAGCAACCCGTCGGTATGGCGAATCATCCAGAACATCGGGAGGTAAGCTTGTCGTGTGTCTCGAAACAAGGACACTCTGCTGATGTATACTCGTCTGCCGCGTTATCAACTTGCGGGCGACCGTGTTTCGCACTCACAGAGGTCATCTTGCGTGCACGTACCTTACGCGCGCACAATCTCCGTGTCGCTGTCTTCATGCGCAGGTACGCACATCACCTCAGGGCGCGGTGGGTTTGCTGGATGTAAAAGAGAGGGAGGCAGGAGGCAGGAGAGGCGGGAGATGGTGGTTGTGGGCAGGAGATCGTGTGAGCGCCCGTCGGTGGCTGAGCAGGTGGCTGACGTGATCTCGCCTGCCCTGTCACTGCACATCACTGACACACAACACAGAATGGACGCTGCATGCGGAGGGTGTAATGGATGATGTGGTACACCACAGATGCATGCCCTCTGTGGCACACGAGCAAGTCGGTGGGTGCCTGTGAGATCGGGCGGGCGCTCGGACTTGCCAAACAAGGCAATGGATGTGCGGACTCATCCGCAATCGCGCCATGGCGCGATTGCGGGTAAGGGTGACTGGCAGAAGGCAGTCGCAGACTCAAACGGAGACTGCATGTTACCCGCGTTCGCGCCATGACGCGAACGCGGGTAAGAGTACCTCGCATCCGCAGTCGCGCCATGGCGCAAACGCGGGTTAATGCACGCTGAGATTCATGCTACAAGGGTGAGACGTTTAATGCTCAGAACGTGAAAATGCCTTCCTCACCCATCCTCACCCCATCCTCACCCTAAGGATTGGTCAAAAAGCCCCTATAATGTTTGATGTTTGAGAATTCAGAGAGTGTGATACTGAGGTATCCAGTATATATGTGGCTTGGTGAGTTAGAGTATGCAGTTAACAATGTCATTAGATGTGTGCTCCGATATATATTCACAATCACAACACAGTTCTACTATTTTCCTCAGCAACTGCCTTATGTAACACCCTGACCCAATGAGTGTAGGAATGTATCCTGTTCTTGTTGTCCTTAATACAGACAGAGAGCAGACAAACACAATGGTTGAAAAAATTACAAATGCCTATAGGTATGAAAAGATGCAAGTTGGGACACATGAACACTGATGTGACCCATATAGCATTGGGATTCATGGAAAGAAGCATCAGCAACTGTTAATGTCACAATAACATTTCAAGAGTGGGACACAGTACATATATAGTGCATGTATGCTGATTAATGATTCTCCATATGCCTGCCAGTTGCTTGAACTGGTGCATTCATCCACTCTGAATATTCTGTCATTTCTACAGCATCTACTGGGCCCACAAGGCATTGCCCAGTGTGTGATTTCCCAATGGGAGGGCACCTGCCATATGTAGTAATAATGATTATGTGATAGCTCCTGCTTCACAGATGCTCTCATAATTTCCCTAGCCTTCATGGTTCCTTATGCTATGCATGGAACAAATCATGAACATGTGCAGGATATTCATTCTAGGCCACATAACCTCCTTGTATAGGCTCAGAAAACCTCCAAACACCCCAGAAAATTTATGAAGTATTAATGAATCACATATAAGTGGTCATTGTGCTCACTCAAAGCTCTGGCAGTACTTACCATACTTTGATATGGGACTACAGCTACCTCATTTGAAGGGGTGCAAGATATATGCAGACTGCCTGCTGCTATGCAAGAAAGAAACAGTGATGTTAATGATACAATCCTTGTTTACAGGTTCTTGCTCTCCATTGAATATGAATATTCATAACACTGCCTGTGACATATTGCTTAGGTCATAAATTAGGAGATCTTGGCTGTAACATGGCTTTGATAATCTGTGGATGCTCTCATTTGTTCGCAATGTGAAGTCCTGAGTGTAACTTGTGAAGCACCTGTTGAACATCATGTGCCCACCTAATGCATTTAACAGGTTGCTGTTAGTGACTTGTTACATATACCTGGATTGACAATAACATGGAATGATGTCAGGATAAGGGATGAGGAGAGGAATGCAGATGATCATTCCAGTATACCGCATCAAGAACATGTGACTTACTGTTTTTCCATAGCATGAGCCACAATTCATGAAGAGGTATCATGAGTGTACCAAAATCAGCATGGGTGACATGAACAGACTCTAACATTGGGAGGTCTAGGCCATTGTAGTATCAATTTGTAGGGAAGTATGACTTACTCAGTTCAAATGATACAATTGATTCTGATCATTGTCATTGTTGAGTTACTAACAGTCCCTAGACAGATTCCATGATACAACAATCTCCCACTAGTAAAGTAGTATTGTTGTTCAGTGTTTTGAGACAGTGCATAATGTCCCAGACATGGTGACAGGGCAGCTCAGGTACAGTTGGGCAAGAACAAGTCTGCGACCACACATTCATTGGATAATGGCTGTATAGCAATATTGGCATAGCTATCTATGATCAGTAAAACTTTCTGATGAAGAAATATGCACATTATGGATTCTCTAGGATACTCAACATTTGGGATTTGATGCTTTGTGTCCTGTGGTACTGCAATGAGGAATGAGCTAAGCAACAATAATGTAAGCACCCCTGTTACGACTATGATACTCCTTGATGATTTCAATTTGGCTTGCGTAAGGGCACTGTGATTGTCACAGTTTGACAACTACTTGATAAAGCATAGAAGTTAGTCTCACAGACTAGTATATATCAATGCATTTGATAAGTGAGATTCAAGCAATGATTTTATGAGCCAGAAGACAAAAGACACAGACAATACAACTGGGATCATATTGCCATGCATGGCCCACTCCCCAGCAAGTATTTGTGGGTGTGCTTCAGAATGAAGGGATCATATTCAGGTCTGCAATGATTGCAAGAAAGAAAGCAGACACAGTGCAACATTTCCAGTCAGACTGGCAAGTGGTCATTCTGTCAAGCTGCTCATGCTCAGTAGGAGTGGCACCACTACATGTACCATCCAATCTGAGCAGTCTCCTCTGTGCAAAGGAACATCCCTCCATGCCATGGTACTCATACAGCCCTACTCTGACAGTAGGGCATACTTAAAAGTTAAAATGTGCAACCACAGTAACCAACATGATTACGGTAGATCATCCTATAGACCAGAAGTACCATACTGTGCAGGAGATCAACTAGAACTGAACTGCTTGAGCCCAAGAGAGAAATCAGTGAGAGCGAGCGAAATGAGGACAGTGTCAAAGACTTAGGACAACTTGTTTTGTAGGGTTATCCGAACATTGTTGATATTCATTCTGCCTCTGAAAAGGTTCCCCGTAAAAGCCCATGTTCTTAGCATTTTCGGAGTCTGAATAAGTTGGTTTGCCCGCGGTGATACAAAAGACTCCAACCCCGGACTAGTACTCGCCTCTCTCAGAATACAACAATCGTCTGCTCCCATGTCCGACGCACGATCTCTCCTACGTGCGAAGCGGCAAGAGGTGCGCGTCAACCACCCACTCGCCTTCTATTCCGTCGCCGGACAACTGCGCTGCATCGCATGCGGAATCAACATCAAGCAGGGCACGTCCTGGGAGGGCCATGTCGGCAGCAAGCAGCACCGCACGAACGCCGCGCGGCTGAAGGAAGAGGAGCAGCGGAGAGCGCAGGAGGAGGCACTCAGGCAGAAGCGGAAGGCGGAGGAGGAGCAGTCCGATGAGGAGGATGAGGGAATCGAGGCTAAGCGGAGGAGGGTAAGCGGTTCGGCGGACGAGGACGACGAAGATGACGACCAACAACGACCTGCATCGCCGGCCGCGAAGGGAGGGTTCCCTGCAGACTTCTTCTCAGATCCATCGCGCGCACCGCTGCCGCCCTCCGAGGATACAGACGAAGAAGACGCACCAGGTGCGCGCCCTGCGCCGGCCGCACTGGCCACGAAGGGCGCGATGGACGAAGAGTGGGAGCGGTTCCAAGCATCGGTCGTCAACGCCCCCGACGTCCACGAGGCGTACGAGCGGGCAACCGTCTTCGCTGAGCCTGAGCTCGCGCCAGAGGTCCCGGAAGGCTTCCCGCCGCAGGCAGCAGACGACACCCAGGATGAGCAGAACGCTGTGCCGGATGAGGCAGAGATTAGGAGACGAAAAGAGCAAGATGAACGGGAGTTGATCATGGACAGGTTATGGGAGGAGGAGCGCGTACAGGAGGAGGCAGACGCGAAGGTGTCGCTGTTGAAGTCGAGGCTGGAGGCAGTCAAGAGACAAAGGGAAGCCAGAAAGGCGATGAAGGGAAAGAGCGGACAGACATAGCGGTGAGTGCGGACATTATGGACATTTAGCAATGCGTCTCAGTATTAATACAGTGTACGGCGAATGCGATCTAGCTCTCAATGACCTTGCTCTCCTCCTTCTCGACCCAGGAACCCCAATCCAGACCTCGCTTGCAAACCATCATGAGCCCGAGTACCGCAGGGAGATACGCCAGGTAGTAATGCCAAAGCTTCTTCGCGTTCTTCTCCGTGGTGTGCCTCCAGAACTGCCACGCCGCCCGTGCGCAAATGACGTTCGGCACGAGGCTGACGAGCGCGAACGTCCAGCTCGTCAGCCCTGAGAGCGGAACGAGGACGGAACAGATGGGGATGAGGAGTAGGGCGTGCCGGAGGGAGACGAGGGCGTTCTTCGCGGGCGAGAGGACGCAGAGCATGCGGTAGCCTGCCTGGGCATAGGACTCGCGGACGAGGTAGGAGATGGTGTTGAAGTGCGGGAACTGCCAACTGTAGAGGATGAGGAAAAGGACCCAGGGAGCGAGCGGGTTGTCGATGAGCGCGAGGTCGGTTGGTGTGGAGGAGAGGAAGGAGGGTAGAAAGAGATGTATTGGGTACTCTGCAGATGGGAGAATATTACCCCGCAAGCCGTCCAGCCCATGAGGGGAGGGATTCCGCCGACGACTGAGCCTACCCAGGTATTGAGGATGCTCTTGCGCTTGAGCCATGTATATGCACCGGCGTACAACGCGATGTTGGCCGCACCAAGCAAGGCAGTGGTCGGGTTGCACATCGTCCAGAGAATGGCGGGACCCGCTAGGCCGGTGGCGGTCGCAAAGCCGACAGCGTGGAGCGGGGTAATGGCTCGACGGACGAGCGGGCGCATGCGAGTGCGAGGCATTTGTGCGTCGAAGGGGACCTCTTGGATTTGGTTGAGAGTATTTGCAGACGCCGAGCAGAGTGCGGTCCCAATGGCGGTGGACAGGAGGACGGGGAGGGTGGTCGGGAGAGGGGAGAGGGCGACGCCGGACATGGCAGTGAGAACGACGAGGACGGTGAGGCGTGTTTTAGAGAGCTCAGAGTATACCTTGAGCAAGCGGCTCGGTGTGAGCACGTTCGTCCTGCGATATGGGAGGGCGGAGGGCGGAGGAGGATACTGCCCGAGGTCGACGGCTTGCCCTGCGATGGTCTCTGTCAGTGGGGGCAGCGGCGGGGCGATGTGTCCTGACGGAAGACGTTGTGCGGGAGCACTGGTCTGCCAGCTTGAGTTGTGGAAGAAAAAGGACGCGAAGCTGGCGGGCCTGTCGACGGCGAGTGACGAGGACGGTCGGTGCAGACTGGGTCGGCCTCCAGAGCGCCGCACGCAGTCACGACATAGGTATGTCCAGGGCAAGCGGTGCGCTGCCCTCATGCTGCGGTTAAGCGGGTAAGTCTCTGCGCTGGCTGATGCGATGAGCACTGACCTCGACGTGGTAGAGCGTGGTCGTCGCTGGTTCACGGTGTGGACTTGCACGTCCGCAAATGAGGACGCCGCCATTGGCGCTGGCCCACCCCGCTGCAGGTTCGCAGGCGCTGGCAGATCTGAGGTCGTGCAGGCGCCCGTGCCGATCGCGACTTGCAGCCACAGACGCGCTTCCCTCTCCTGTCGTCTGCGCCGTCGCGTTGTCTCTCGCGAAGGCGACGATGGACTTTACAGAGATCTACAAGCAAACGGGGCAGCTCGTCTCTTTCTCCCCCGGTGCCCACTTTCTGCTTACCGCCATCCAGGACCGTCTCGTCGTCCGCCGCGCGGACTCCTTCCAGATCACCCGCTCCTGGCAGCTCGATCCCTCTCTCTCCGCCACCGCCTCCACCATCGCTCAACCAGCAAACAAGACATCTGCGCAGTCTAGATTTACTACCTCGAGAAGACCTCTTGCCCGTACCCTCGCACCCTCAGACGGGAGTTCTAGCGGGACCACAGGCTGCCCAGTGGACCGAGATAGTTGGATCACACACGCAGGCTGGTCGTGCGATTCAGAGTACATCCTCGCGGCGTGCGCGCGCAAAGGTATCGTGGACGTCTTCAAGATGCGTGACGAGGAATGGCGCGCGCGGATAGAGGCCGGCGCTGAAGGTCTCGTCAAAGCCGAATGGGCCCCCGACGGACGAAGCATCATCTGCTGGAGTGAGTGGGCGGTACGTTCCATGCACTTCGTATCCCTGTCGCCCCGACGTCCCTCATATTTCCGCGCGCCGTAGCTAAGAGTGACCGTCTGGAGCTTGGTGACAGGCTCCCCGACGTACATCCAGTATCCTGCTCATCCTGACCGAGGTCCGTCGTCTATCATCGACTCTGACCCACTTGCTAACGTGCTTCAAGGGTATGCCTTCCGCTCCGACGGGCACTACCTCGTTCTCGCAGAACGTCACAAATGCAAGGACAGCATCGGCGTGTACGACGCGACTGCCACATATCGCATGGTCAGGGTACGTCCGAGCCGCCTTCCCTTCTCTCACCACGCCCAGCGAATGGCATGTGCGAGCTCACGAGCAGGATGATGTGTGTCGTTGCATATAGCACTTTCCGCTGCCTACTGCGCTCTTCTCCGCACTCAGCCTTTCGCCCACGGGGAACCATGTTGCAGTTTGGGAGGGCCCGCTCGAGGTTCGTCATGTCTACGCTATTGGGTCTTTGGGCGGCACTCAGCACGGATGCAGCACAAAGTATACGTCTTGAGCTTGGCAGGCGAGCTCCTTGGAACGTTCGCGCCCGAAAAGGACCCTGGCTTCGGTATACGAGCAGTTGCATGGCATCCAGCCGGGATATTCCTCGCCGTTCTAGGCTGGGACGACAAGGTACGCCGATAGGATTTGCGCAGTCAGTATATTCCGACCAATAGCATCAGGTGCATGTCCTGGAGAACCTGACATGGGGCCCGATCGCCACATTCGAGCTGCACAGTCGAACACCGGCGGGTACGGTAAGCTTTCAAGCATCTCGACGTCACCGAAGTGAGAGCGAACAAGATTTGGCAGACGATATGGCGTGAGCCATCCGATTGGATCGAGACCACCGGGGGGCGTGGCTTCCTCTCATGTGCGTCCTCTGCGGATACCGTTCTCTGCGATCGCTCACATCGCGTCCCGCAGACGAACGAGTGCAGGCTCCTCACACACTCACCCTGAGTTCGCACGATCGTACCAAGCCTCCACCAGGCCTCTCCACTGCATCCAGACCGTCGACCTCTGAGCACCTGGCGTGGAACGTCAACGGAACGACTCTCATGGTGCGCTACGGCGGTGCGCCGGAGGCAGTCTGGCTTTACAACTTCCCAAGCTTTGCCCGACCGTCCGGAGACAAGGCCGGCGAGCCTACGCCCTCACCCGTAGTCAAGCCAAAGCTCAGGAGCGTGCTGCTGCATGCAAGTGCGGTGACGAGCGTGCGGTGGAATCCCGTTCGGAAGGGCTCTCTCGCCTGTGCGACGGGCGGCGGGGCTGTCTATCTGTGGAGCGATGAGTGGGAGTCCACGTCTGTAGAGGGTGAGGCGAGTGATGGAACAGCGGGAGGAGTGGCAGAGGAAGTGGCGGAGTGCGTTGGGGTACCTGCGAGGAAGTTCACGGCGCATACACTGAGGTGGGCGCCGGATGGCCGGGGGCTGGTGTTGATGGACCGCGAGACGTTTTGCTGTGCATTTGAGGTCGAGGAGGGTGAAGATACGCCTGTCCCTGGGTAAGCAGATGATATAGAAGCTTGCGTATCATAGTGGAATTTGTGTAGGATTAGGGTGAGCTATACGGAGACAGTGTCAGCAGTATTGCAGCGCCTTTGCGAACCCTTCAACTATTGACAGTCAGTGTCCTGCGAGCTCCGTGCGCTGTGCACACAGGCGGTTTGGCCTCTTCGGTGTCGCAAGAAACGAGCCAGCTGAATTATCGCACTACGCGGAAATACATGTACTTGGACGGTACCAAGCAAACGGTCATGCAATCTCTGAAAGACGCTCTTTTGAACCCGAGAGATGTACGTCCGGCTGACAATGTTGACTGGAGAGAGTATGAGCATGAAGCGGGCGAAGATCGACTGACTACTCACAAGCCTCCATGTAACGCTGCAAGCAGTTGCTCAGACATGTCTGAGGCCCACGATTAAGCTCGGCGACAGCGAGGCACGTGAGACGAGGACGTACCTGTTCTGAACCGGAGAGCGAACTGCCGGGCTTTGCGACGCACTTGGCGAAGCATTTCTCGTTGCATTTCTACGCGCCATATAAGGGGTGGCAAGGAGTAAGTAGGGGCTAGTGACATACAGTCATCAGCTCCTGTGCGTTGGTGAGAGCCATTTCCTGGCGGTAGCTGTCCATGAAGGCCTGCTTGCGAGTGGCCATGTCTGTGTGAGCATGCAGTGAGTGCGTGGACGCGTTGCGGGTGAGGCCAGCCTACCTGGCGGAGGGGTCGATTTGCCGGATGAGCCGAACAAGCTGGACATTGTGCACGACGGGAAGCGGGCAGCGAGCGGGAGGCTGAGGTCGCTGTGGCGGGAGAGAGAGACGAGGCTGCTGGCGGCGACTGCCGGCGGTGGCGGCGGGCGGTGGCTGAGAAGAGTCGTCGATCGCGATCGAGATCCGCCGCTGCGAGTACGCTCGGCGCTAGCCGTCTCAGCCTCTCCCGCCCACCACAGCCAGGCGATGGGCAATCGCGAGTCGACCACGAACGGCGCGCAGGACGATGGCCAGGCCGGCGGGGAGCTCCCGACTACTACGCTCTCCTTGAGGTCGACGACAATGCGACTGCAGATGAGATCAGGGTACGCCTGCAGTCTCCGTCCGCATCCTACATGGAGCTTACTCTGCGTCCAGCGATCCTTCCGCAGGCTCGCTCTCATCCATCATCCAGACAAGAACCCCGACAACATAGACGACGCGACAAAGAGATTCGCGACCCTACAGCAGGCTTACGAGGTTGGTACCTCTCTCCCGCTCCAGCCGTTCCTTCTCTCATGTGTCTCCGCTCAGGTACTCAGCGACGACCAAGTGAGTCTTGTCTTCCATCATCTATACACAAGCCTCACTTATTGTGTCAAGTAGGAGCGCGCGTGGTACGACAGTCATAGGGCCTCTCTTGCCCCAGAGCCCGACGCTGGGTCCGTCTTCGAGGACATCAAGCGCGGCACGCCCCCTCCGCGCGCACGCGATCGCGGTCTGACCGTCCGACATCTTGCTCAGTTCTTCGACGCGTCAATATATACCGGGTATGACGACGGACCCAACGTACGCCATGTTCGCTGCGCTAGGCAAATGACCCCACTCACATCCGCGTCCCTTCAGAGCTTCTTCACAATCTACCGCAACCTCTTCGACCGCCTTGTTCACGATGAGCGCCAATATGCCGACGCTTCCTCCCAGTATCCTGCTTTCGGAGACGCGACATGGCCATGGGTGCCCGCCAGCAAGGACTCAAAGGACAGGGCCACGCGCACGTTCTACAACTCTTGGATGAACTTCGTGACTGCCAAGGACTTTGCTTGGGCGGATGCGTGGAACGTGAACGAAGCTCCTGATCGACGGGTGCGGAGGTAGGTGGCGAACCCCGATGAGCGACCACAGTGTGATTCACGGATCCTACGAATCGCACAGGCTAATGGAGCGAGACAACAAGAAAGCGAGGGATGACGCTCGTAAGGAATACAATGATACTGTCAGGGTATGTTTCCCCATTCTTGACGACTTCACGTATCCCAATGCAACATCAGTCTCTAGCGACCTTCCTTCGAAAACGCGATCCACGCTACAAGGCTCATTTGGCCGCCCAAGCTGCCGCCGCGTCCTCTACCGCCTCCACGCCGAAGGGCGCACGCACACCCACCACGCGACCGGCACCTCCGTCCTCCCAGGCCGAGTTCGTCGCGCAGGACTGGCAAAAGGCACAGAAAATCTCTGACGCTGAAGACCTCGAGTGGGCCGCTGCAGAGAACGAGCAAGAGGAGTGGGAGTGCGTCGCGTGCGGTAAGACCTTCCGGAGTGAGGCGGCCTGGGATAGCCATGAACGCAGCCGGAAGCACTTGAAGGCGGTCGAGGACCTCCGGAAGCGTATGAGGGAGGAGAGCGAAGAGCTGGGGCTCGGGAGAGTTGATGAGGAGGACGAGGATGAGAGAGGGAGCGACGAGGATGAGACGTATGAAGATCCGCCCGAAACGCCGACTCTCCCCTCAGAAGCCGGAGATACGGTCGACGAGCCAGCAGAAGCGACGGGACTCGACGCTCACAGCGGCGAGGAGGATCAGGAATCTGAGAACAGCACCGAGAGAGCAACGAAGGGATCTCGAGCAACGTCACCGGGGACAGAGGGCGGTCCCCTACACGAAGATGGCGAGACAAATGTCACTCAGCCTACGTCTAAAGCAAAGACGAAGGGCAACCGGCCGCGCGCCCCCTCTCCGGAGGTCCTCACGAAGTCACAACGCAGGGCGAAAGCTCGGAACCAATTGCCCAGTGCAGTGGCTTCTGCTTCCAGTCCTCCCTCTGAGCTTGCTGCCGAGCCTGAGGAGAATACACCCCATGAAACAGCCGAGTCTACGTCCACGCCAACGCCGCAGCCGGAGATCTCGAAACGGGACAAACGCCGCGCTCGCGAGGCTGCGAAAGCAGCACGCGCAGAGACAGTGGGCCCTGTTATTGCCAAGGAGGTGAGTACGCACTGCGCAGTTAAGTTGCTAGTGTATTCACGCTGTTTCTCTCTGCACAGCAGTGTAACATTTGCAAGTCGGAGTTTGACAGCCGGACGAAGCTCTTTGCGCATATCAAGACGACCGGACACGCTGCTGCAACCCTGGCTCAAGCTGACGAGGGTCGGGGAGGAGGTACGAAGAAGGGCAAGAAAGGCAAGAAATGACCGACTGTCCATCGGCGATGTCACACTTGGGACGTAGATGCCAGCCAATGTAGCAAGGAAGATGTGTCGGAAAAAGTGCATCTGACATGTAAGTCCTAGCGAAGCCTTACAGTCGTGTCAAGGCTTATAAGGCACTGCGGGGGATCTGGTAAGTCGTGATCAGGCTGTGATCAGGCAGCGTAATCACGGTTGTGTTCATATCATCACTTCCCCACAGGATCCACCCAAGGCGGCTCGTCTGCCTGACTATCCCCGCCACAGTTGGAGCTTTGAACGTGACGATCCGCAGGCTGCACAGAATGCAAAAATTCGTCTATGGCCCCCAATCCGCCCATGTGTATTACATGCGTGTGCCACGGCGCGACGCGACGCTTGACTTCGTGAACAGTCGTGTCAAGATCTCAGTCTAAGTTGGTCTTGTGCTCACTGATGTGTAAGGATCTGTTGTAAGAGAATATGAATCAAGACAAGACCAGTGGCGTTAGTTCAGGTAGTGTATGTATCACAGTATGGTAGGACCTGGAGCCTTGCGAGAGCGGGGTGCGAGGGTTTTGTCGCAATTTCTTCCGGGTCCACATATGCCCAGATACGTCCATATCAGATGCTGTCAGGCTGATAAGGCATCGTATGGCGGATATGGGGTGATAAGTACCGGATAATGTTTTTTCGATGCACACAATGCAGCCAGAATCCTGACGGTCTTATACGGCCATGTCACTACATGTAGGGCTGGACATGGAAGATTCGATTTTTCCGACATGTTGCTGTAGCCTTACTATTTGCACTAATGGAGTTTTCGCTGTACGATATGCCGCTTAAGTGGCCCGAAGGAGCTAATGAAGACGTCTGTCCCCAGTCCTGTGTGTAATTATCGAGCAAACTGTCTGATGCTACGCGCAAGGGCGTTGTCATTCTGTCCCCGCAGGCATGTATTTCCAGTCGCATCAATCATGACGGTGTTGCAAACGACCAATACTAAACTCTGCATTGCTAGTGACAGCGCCATTCATGAAGAATCCTGACTTCTCCATCTGGCTTCATTACGGTCGGACTCGGATTTCAGGAACTGTGCTACAGCCGATACAGAGATATCATCCCGCATGGTGCAACCATCCCCAATGACGAGTCGCTGTTTTTGCGTCGTTGATGCCTACTATTCCTCAATCCGCGGCACATAGAGGACTGACAAGAAGTCAATGAGTTGTTGACATAATAATATGGTTATACACAACGTCGGAACGAGAGAGAGAAAATCATGCTACGCATGGGGCTTTCGGTGAGCTATGAAGAATCCGGTTTCAATGTCGCCAAGTGACAGATGCTTCAGAGCCGTGACATAGAGCTGTTCGTTAAGTCTGTCTCGCGTTGAACAAACTGCGGCTGACACATGTCGTGTTGGTTACGCAGTAGCTTAGCTGGATACCCATGTGGTAGTCCAGTACGCCCCGCCCGCGCCGTTGGGCTGATTCACGTCGGTGCGTTTAGGCGACTGTCCAGTGATTACAGCCGTAGGGTGGGGCCGGGACGAGCGGACGTCGCAGAGCTTCGTTGCAGCTACAGGCCTGTACAGTGTATCGCCGCCGATCGCCATGTGCTTTTTTATGCCTCTGGGAAGAACTGTAGAGCGGACGTATTCGTGATAGCCTGAAGAATCCGCGCACAGTTCTGCTCAAGAATTGTAAAACAAGCACCCCGCGGTTTTGGAAATCGACCAGCCATTGGTTCCGAGCTCGACGATTGAACGGGGGTAGCACGGAAACCAGGCCATGGTTTGGCGGAACCCTTGGTTTGCAGAGGGGCAGTGCACAGAGAAAAGACCAGCGGCCACGGGTCAAAAACGAGAAAAATGGTTGAAGGGAAGTGATGGAATGGGGAGATCCGAGAGCTGAAGACCCGCGACCAGGAAGCCATAGAAGATGTGGTCGATGAATCAGGGACGACACCATTAAGCCGCTCGGAGGATATTCAGAAACGTAGAGCGCGATGCGAGATGCCTTTGCGCGCACGAGAACGAACCCGGGCACATCCGAGGGCGAACGAGTGGCATAGGATTCTTTCTGACGTTTCCATGCAATTTCCAGAGGCACCAGATCGCACTCGAGCTTGAAGCCTGGGTTGGAAGTGACAGGCCCCCTTTGATATTCAGCGACATCCGTCACTAGAATAAGAACACGTTCGAGCTCAACCACTGCCAACGTACGACTTGGATGTTCTGGCACTGCCATGACTACCTTCTTCCGTCCATGCGCACAGGCGTGGTCGACTTTCCCGTAGAAGTCGACGCGCTGGAGAAGACAGGAGGCGTGCTTGCGACAGGCGATTATATGGATAGTTGCTTGTGAGGTGGATGGTCCGGCGTGTAGTGATGGCACGAAAGATGGCGCAAGCAACAATAGCGTCTTCTGCAGAATTTAGGCCCGACTTGTCGAGATACTGCCACCATGACATCTTAACGACCAGACTGTACTGAAAGACCAAAGCCATTAAATACGATCCATGGCCATCGAGAAACTGACCGACTACAGCATTGCCGTGCAACGTTTCAACCGCAACAACCACCGACGCAGCCCGTGGTGGACACTATACCCTGCCTTGAGTTACCGCGAACGCTGTCGAGCACAATACGCACCTCATTGACCACGCAGATGGCACATCTTTGACACCAGA
>NW_025955484.1:0-25059 GCF_022376445.1 Fomitopsis serialis | reverse complement strand
GACATGCAATATGCTCAATGACATCTGCAGAGCCCCATCAGTGAAGTGATTTTTTTCTCTTCTTTTGTTACTGTCGTCGACATTACAACATGGCACTCACTTTCTTTCCCCATAGACCTTCAACACCATTCAGGAGTCCCAGCCCAATGAGGTAGAGGACAAGGGAAGCCCAATGGTGAGTTCATTTTTCATTTTTTGTGTATTGTCACTGACACAAAAAATTGACAGTCAATGTCTGATCAAGATGCACAGGAAGTTGCTGCAATTGAAGAAAGTTATGAAGTTGTATGTGTACTGCTTGCCAGAGTGACAATCTGACTGATGGGCTTTGCTTGTGCATATAGTATAAAGAGGTAGGATAAACAACAAATTAATGCACATGGGTGGTCACTGACATTTACTAGATCGCCAGCAGCTTTGGGGAACTTGCAGTCACTCCCTTGTATGCTGACTCGCAGGCTGATGACACTTATGGTGAACTGCCTGCCAATCAGGCTAGCCTCACAGCCGTAAAGGAGGCAGAATTGTCAGACTCTGAGTCTGAGTCTGTTCATCAGGCCAGTTAATCATAAATATTGTGTAACGTCGTCGACAGTATCCTAAAGTGTTTTGGATGATTGCAGGCCACACGCGTCAAGATTATGAAGGCCAGGAAAGAAGGAAAGATGGTAAGCATGAGCGTGGCATTGTTTATAATGTTCAGCCAATGCTAATGTATATTCTGCAGCGTGCTGCCAGTGTCCCAAGTGATGAAGTGAGCATATTAATCCCTCCCACTGAAGTGCACAAGATGCTCAAATATTGCACGCACAGGAGAGTGAGGCACAGATGACTGATGATGAAGAGGAGAGCAGCACAGAAGAGCAGCGCAGAGGAGAGTGAGGCGCAGATGACTGATGAAGAGGGTAACAACGCCAACGAGAGCAGTGAGGAGGAGGAGGAGGAGGAGAACATGAGTGACTCCAGTGAAGATGTTGCACTGATGAGCAAGGTAAAGAAATCTGCTTCAGTGGTGAGTGGCTGACAATTTTTGTACGTCTGCTATACTGGGGTTGACTTATAACTTTCAATTGCTACAGAAGGTCAACAAGAAGGTGCAGAAGATCCTTGTGAGTCTCCTGATTGGTTTCTGTATTGTCGGCGACAGTACAGAATTTGATATTTTTTTGTCAGGTGCCCAAGCCAGAAGAGGCAGACATGCGAAGCCGTTACACTACTTTCCAGACGGTGTACAGGCTGCTGAAGGACACCACCATTGGCTACTTCACTGTGACTGTCGCTCCCATGTCAAAGAGTGACAACATCAGACTTGATCCTCATGCTGGCGGTCCCACTCTGGCTCGCAACACTGTCAACCTTCGCACACTCGACGAGGGCCATGTTGGGCGTATTCTCACCAGTATGAAGAGGCAGTTTGAGGGGCTGCTCGACGAGAATGCACCCATTCTTGCAGTTGAACGTGAATGGCTTTCAATTCCAACTGTGAGTAATCAATAAATTATCAGTCATTGCATCTCCTGACCTGGCAACAAAACTTTCTATTCCAGGATCAAAGCGAGGACAGCGGATCGGAGGAATTCACTCTTTATCCTCGCACCGTCTGGACCCCACAAGCACAGGGCAAATTTGCCTCTATGCTGAATGGTTCCCACCGCTTTGAGGCATCCCTCCGCCTCACGCTGCCAGACACAAAGGCCTTGGAACAGGCACAACTTGCACTGAAGACCGTGCCAGAGCATCAGAGCAACATGCTCTCGTGTCCCAGCGCATCAGAGATCTTGAGGACATCATCCGGACCAAGACAACCTGGACAGTACGGCTCTACGACAAGGGTCAGTCAATCTTTGTTATACCTGAGACGCCACAGCTTCTGATAGTTGCATACAGCCATGATCGAGGCTTCGCAGTACCACGAGCAGATGCTCTTCATCCTCGCCCAGAACCGGGACACCGCGAAGATGCCAGATGATGCTGAGTCGCAGCTCAACATGTCTCTCCGTCTTCTGAGTGGCAAGCCAATGGACACCTGGGATGCTATCATCCCAGCAGTGCTGGGCAAGCAAAAGTCCAGTACAATCACTCGGCTCTTGCGGTGGCGCGAGCTGTCGAGAATGCTGGTTGATTTGACTGAGCTTGGGCTGTTCTATAACCCAAAGAACATGCCTGCGAAAGTCCTAGACATGATGTACCGTGTGAACGGTGACGTGAGTCAACTCATCTGCATTGTGTATCTGTACTAACACCCATTCTCAGTGTATTATTCCAATCGTGTGTGGTCTTACACTACGCTTCAAGTTCTTGCTGCGCTGCGATGGGCCTCCTCTTCCGGATTGCAAGGCATGGATTGCACAGCACCCCAAGGTTTTTGAAACAGATCCTCATGCGTATGCCTGGCGAGAGATGCCAGGGAGCTGAGGGAAGTCTGGGTTGCTGGTGTTGGCACTGGTAACGTGGAAACAACACGTCTATCAGACAAATTGCTCACAGCAATGGACGCTGCCTTCCACGACCACCTTGAGCCGTACATCGACTCGTTCTTCAGCTCAGACGCTGCCACCACTCAAAACAGCGATCAGTGCGACATCTGGACCGGGCAATGAAGCTTTACTGGGTAGAAATCCGCAACCCATCACCACCGAGTTCACTGACTCTGATGGCCACTGTGACCCCGCTCTGGCTCGCATCTTGAACCGACTTGACTGGCTCAGCGCCGGTGTTGACGCCTCTAACAAGGCTCTCCCGTCATTTGCCACCGAGTACCCTCTTGTCTCGTCCCTACTCCTGCATCTCTGCCGAGGGTGTTGAACAAAGTTGAGCCTGCCCTTGCTGCTGTGAGTGCTTTTCCATTGCCTGTCATTATGCATTGTCATTGACAATACACAAAAAATCCCCATATCTATCTAGTTTGCAACCACCATAGAGCCACTTGCACTGTTTGGTTCCACTGGCAGGTTGCGGGGAAACCGTGTATGGATGTCAGGATGGGGAGGCTGTGGGTGCTGTGTAATTGCGGAGACCTCCTCCCAGCAGTGGCAGTTTTCGTGTAGCGAGGGGCAAGCTCAGGCCTGGCATAGCGGGAGCGGGATCGATGGGACAGGAAGGGGATCGGGTCTGCAACCTGCGATCGGTTTTTTGAGGTCGTCCGCGGTGTGCGGTCCTACATTGAGAGCCGTATTGGTGGAGCGGACAAGAGAGAGGCTGTTGATGGCTTGTTCAGCACGGTATGTCACTTCTACATGCTTTTCATGGTAGTTCCACACTGATGCACATGATAGATAATGTGACATGTCCTTGAGCATCAAAATGTTGCTCTGTCAGCAATGACGGTGTACCTGAAAGGTCTACCGGGCATTGGCTCAACCCCTCGCGCCCCCACATTGGTGACACCATGTCTGTCTACATCAAGGCGTGGTACACAGCTCTTGGCAACATCTTGACAAGATATATATCTCTTCAATGTCTTGAGGTTTTGGGTGGTTTTCTCTGATGCACCAGCTGCTCCCGTATCCTGACAAGATTTCTGAGTGCATGGACAAGGCTTAGCATATCTGGCATTTGTGTGTTGTTCTGAACATTTGCATCCACACGGGCCGGCAACCTTGTCTGTAGCTGTCCCTGGACTGGACTGCAGACGTGTGAGGAACAAAGTGTTCTCAGTGGGCAGGATGTGGTCGGGATACTGAGCGAGGTAGCTTGGGTTTCTACAGACATCCACTGAGTGAGTGGGCAAGCACTGTTCAGCACGTCTGGAACCAGGCTCATCAGCATAAGAGGACATGGGCACCGAGACTTGGGGACACACTGCCGCCGTTGACATTGAATTCAATGATCTACACCATTCCCTGGTTCTGGGAAGTACAAATGGGCAGCGAGAGAGGCCTGGGACCAAAGGGTCCATGGAGGGAGGTGTTGCCATTGTTTCCAACACACCCATCTCGAGGGCAAGGCCCAAGTGATAAAATGGCATCATGCTTGCCAGTGTACATGGTGGGATATTTTACCCCAGGTCACAATACATGCTAGTGAGTCTAAACTGCTTATTCTATTATCCAACACTTCAGATTTCACAACTGTTGGCCATATGTCAATATTCACATATCCCTATAGGGTCAATGATATTTGCTGTTGAAGAAATATGCACATTGTGGTTTCCTTAGTATACTTGAAATATAGGAAGTCATATACATATGAGGGTGCACTTTCAAGTAGTGCTGTAACTGTAGTAGGTTTCATACAGTTTCCTCTCTGGTCACAGAGGTTAGGACATCCTTGGTGAGCCACTTGTTTCCATGTTCCAGTAAGTTTCCAATGCCTGTACTGAGAAGCCTTCTGCTGATGCAAGCACAATACCAGGTGGGCTTGTGTGACGGTCAGACATGCTTGGCACAACATGTCATGAGTCACAATGATCACAGCTGAGCTGGGGTAACAAAGTTCCCAAAACAGGTGATAAGGGCTGTAACGAGACATTAGAATGGGACTGATGGTCTAGCAGCTAAGAGGGTTCAACTCCATCTAGTTCCATCTTCATCAATTGTTACAGCTTGCTATTGGTCATTTGCTGATGTCATGCCTCAGACAGCTGCCTGGACAGTGTACTTTGAATGTCCCTATAAGATGACAGTCCTTAATGCCCACTTATCTGAGGTTGCTGCTTAGATTTGAGAGCTACATAGGGACCCTTGCAAGTTTTGTTTTTTTTTTTTTTTTTTTTTTTTGGTGGAGCGTTGCGTCTTTCGACGCTGGGCCTGGCAGGCGACAAGTCGTCCCCAGGTCACCCGCTGGCGGTTCGAGGGGTTGAAACCCCGATGTAGAGTGTGTCCGTAACCAATAATTCACCATTGAGGAAATGCCATTATGCACGTAGTGTGGGACTCGATACTGCGAGCTCGATCAGTCCGGCGCACCATCATCGCTCCGACTAGTCTCCGGTGCGCCCTCGTCCCTGACTGACCTTACCCGATACCCACTAAAACCTCAATCTTCCCGCGGAACCAGTCCGGAGGTAGGCTGCTTTCATCTTTCAGAGTTCCAGCCCATGTCCTCTTTACGAGTGCGCTCTTCAGGGCTTTCTTTCCGTATTTTTTGGTGTTTGTCATCGACCCTTGCAAGTTGCAATAGCCAATGTCGTATCATAATGTACAAGACTAGAGTAGATTGCTGCCGAACAGCATCATACATATATCATTACAATTGAGCAGTTTCAATTGCTGTCACTAAGTAGTACTTCAATGTCACACCTCTCACCTAATTTTTGCCAATGACACCAGCAGATGGGAGGGCACCGTCCTTATATGTTTTCTCATCCAAGCTCCGTGACGAGGGGGATGTAGGGCTCTGCAAACTAACCCTCCTCGATGGAGGCATACTATCACTTCCGCGGCTTCGCCCGCTTTCCGTCCTGAACCGCGATCCTGCAGCACTTGCAGGAAGGACAGTAGGGGACAGCGGCGATGATGCTTTTGCCCAAGGCATCTTCGAAATCATCCACCCCGGCCATGTCTTCTCTCGTTCCAAACGTTCGCGCCCGTCTCGTCGCCGCTCGAACGCTGCCCGATAACGTTCATAACTGTCGCGAAAGCCTCGCTCGACACGCGATGAGAAAATGAGCTCGCCTCGCGGACTGGACGCAGGCGGAATGGGTGGGATGGGCACGGAGGAGCTACGTTTCGTCCGGCTAGCAGTAGGGGAAGGCGAGCGGTGGCGGAGCGGAGCGGCAGGAGCGACCGATGACGGTGTTGGTCGAGGGAAGAGTAGAGTGAACGGATTGAGGAAAGCGGGTAGTTTAGAACGTAGGGGAGGCTGGCGCACGTTCAGGTACATGTTGAAGTTTCTGAGCGCACGATTCGCATGCGGCACGTACCTTCCGGCCGAGGCATAATTTCAAAGCTGAGCATTCGCATAGAAGGGGCAAGGACAAACATACCGATTGGCATAGCCGATTTTCTCGCTGTACATCCCGGAGGCGAAGAAGAGGACCAGCGTCGTCACGCTGACAAACAACAGACCTGTCGTGAAGTATGGGTGGATCCGAACGTCTGCAGCCTCCGCGTAGAGTTCCGGCAGCGCCGCGCGGAGGAGCAACGTGTAAGGGATCGACAAGAGGTGGGATTGCAGCAGCACCTCGCTCGAGAGGAATGCGATGATGACGAGTAGCTGGACGAGGAAGACTAGATACGCAGACATGTTACAACTATCGACGTAGATGATGACGGACACGCACGTTGGTAGCGATGTTTCCTGCGATTCAGGGATGCTGCATTGGTCTTGAGGCGTTCTTCGAAGAGCAGCAGATCACGGTAGGTCGCCGCATCGTACGCAGGCTGGAAGCCGCGGCCGCTGGTCTTTGACGAGGAGCGAGGGGCCATGGCTGTAGGCGTTGCGTAATGACAGCGATGAGCGAGGAATGCAGCACGATGTCTACGAAGAAGAACAAGCTTGCGGCAGCGGATGGTGGTCGCTGCTCACGAGTGGTTGGGCGCTGTTGGACGCTCCCGGGCCCGAGTCCCACACATAAATAATGAAGTTCAGGCTTCTTACACATCGAACGGCCCGACGATGGGGCACATGTAATTAGCTATTTCGTTATACTGATGTTTGCGCTGTGTGCGGCTCTGTTGTCTGCTGCGCCGAGAACGCGCGAGTATGTTGCGGCAGACTACGTCGTCGTGCTCTATCTGGCGCAGACTGGATGATGCGACATAACCACTGGATGACAACGGAATAGGATGGTACAGTGCTCTAGATACGCCTCGAGTTCTCCTCCAAATTGGACCATTGTATAACAACAGAACAGAATAATCCATGACCAAGAATACCGTACGAATGGGGTGAACCAGAACGTACGTCGGTATGGAGAGCTCAAGTCCCGTCGCCTCGTCTGAGACGATTGAACTTGGGCAGCATCTCTTTGAGATAGTCAGCGTGCTTTCTCCTGAGATCGGCCTCCTGCACCTTGCCGCGCCCGCTCCATATCCGTCGCTCTGCGGTAGGCCCGTATATGACGGTATACTCGTCGAGGATCTCGTCTTCGGTCGGGACGACGAGGCACGCGGCACCGACGACGCAGTAGGAGGAGATGCGGACGGTGTGGTGCACTCTCGCGCGGGCAGAGATGGTATTGAAGTTGCCGATGCTGGGACATTCGACACCTATGCATTGTAAGAGTCAGCCGGCAAGGAAGGGGAACGGGCGACTCACGGCAGCCAATCTCGAAGAGATTGTCATCGCCTATCCGCATGACTTCTTTCCGACTGCAAGGAGGGTGAGTGGGAGGTGGACAGAGCAGCGCGAGGACTTGCCGGTTGACGAGGATGACACCCTCCTCGACGATGCAGCCGGCGCCGATGACGATGGGGCCGGCGATGGCAAAGATGGTTGCCTTTGGATGGACGATGGTGCCGGCACCGACGGTGATGTCGCCCTTGAGCTCGACGTCCTGGCAGACGACGGCCTTTGAGTGGATGGTGAACTTGTCGCGGCTGGAAGCTCAGTGGTCAGGGACGGGGACGGGCTGCGCACAAACGAGCGGATGGCACATTGGGGGCATGGGGGCGACCGGGGCGGCGACGAGGACGAGGACGAGGACGAGGACGAGGACGGCGGAGAGGGATGAGTGAGAAGGCGGAGACGCGGGCGGCTGTGAGAGGCTGCAGCCCTTGTCCCGATACCCCTTCCTCCTTCCTGCCCTCGACCCTCCCGCGGTTGCGCTCGCGGGCTCGTCTTCGGTTTCGTCTCTTCCTGCGCTCGCCTCCTCTCCCCTTCGCTGTCTGCCATGCCGCCGCCGTCCGCCGCCGCGCCCCCCGCCCTCCAGGAAGCCACGCGCCATGCCACCGGCACCTGGCAAGACGACCTGAAGGCTCTCTTCGACCACGCCAAAGACCGCTTTCCCGATGTCGTTTGGGAGCTCTTGAACGAGCATGACAGCAATGCCAAGGGTGCAGAGGAGGTCTGGGGTCACAAAGGTAAGCACGATCGCGACCCGCCCTGTGCTTGTCGTGCTGCCCCGCCGTCCGGGAGTGCGTGGGCACGTCTTTGCAGCTGCTATCTCGAGTCCACTTGCCCCTCTCCTTCTTCCTGTAGAGTTTGCTACGCTGACTGCCACATCGCTTGCCCGACATGGCGCCTGGCTCAGCCCATCCTCCATCCACTCCCGGTGGTCCGCCCTTGACTCGTACTGCGGTCGACTAATTCTTTGTCATTGCAGCCGTTGTCTATGCACGCGCACCTCCGAGCTTCCAAGCGCGTTATTTCTCCTTCAAGCCCGCTCCTCTGCCCGCCTCCCCTCTTCCGTATTCTTCGTCGCCCACAGGCACTCTTCCCGCACAGTCTGCGCTCTCCCTCACGCTCGGTGTCGATTTCACCTCAGTCTCTCGCTCCCCTTCTCCCTTCCGGGCACCCTCCCCTGCTCCGTCGGCCAGCACTGGTGCTGTGCTTCGTATCCCGATCGCTATCAACCCAATACTCTTCTGTAATGAACTCGAGTATCTCTACACCGGCAAAGGCTTTGGTGAAGCGTTCGAGTTCCTCTTCGACTCTACCGCGTCTCCAGAGGAAGGCAACGACGAGGATGCACGTATAGACAAGCTCCGCAAGGACCTTGTCTTCATGTGGCGCTCACGCTTGTACTCGGACATCCGCATCTCGCTGACGGGAATCTTCTCGTCGACGAACCACGAACCGACCACCGCCATATTCTCATCCCATCGCTTCATGCTGGTCTCTCGCTCTGCCTACTTTCGCACTCAACTTTTGGATTGGGCGGACTCATTGAAAGCGTCTGGTGAACCGTTTACGGTGACTCTGCCCTCTCCTCCCTTTACTCCCGCTTCGCTACATTTCACCCTAGGCTTTATCTATACCGGAACTCTCGCCTTCTCGAACCGCACCTTCGATCTCGACACCTCTTTCCACATCATGCGCTCTGCCTCCTACCTCTCTATTGACACGCTATATGACGAAATACAGGCACGCATCGTCCAGGAGATGATGCACGGACTCTTCCATGCTTTCCTCGAGTTTTCCGAGTACGAGGCTGCGACGGGAGGAAAATGGGGCTCAGGCGGATGTCGCTGCCGACAGTGTGCGCGGCGGGCTCCACGGGTGCTCGAGTTCGCGCTCTCCGACGATGTTAAGAACCCTCACCTAGAGCGGGGCGCGAGGCGCGCTCTCGTTGGACTGTTCGGAGAAGGCTGGTGCACCTCGGAGTTCGCCAACCTACCACAGAAGACTCGCGATGCCATCGTCAAGGGTCTGGCGAAGCGGACCACACCTATGAACATCTTCCCTCTTCTGTTCGCCTCGCACGCAGCCCTTGCAAGACTGGGTACCATCATTGACAATTGGTCCGATACCATCAAGGATATGGTCCTGGCGGGACGCAAGACGATCGACGAGGTCATGTGCTCGCAAGCTGACCAGTGCTTCGAGCAGCCGGAATGGCTCGATATCATGGAGTCTGACGGCGTACGGTTCGAAGACGGGGAGAGAGTAGAGTGGGCGATGGAGTCTATTCGGAGAGGACTGAACGAGAAGAATGCTGCGGCTCTCTATCAGGTATGTGCAAGCGGCTTGTGTTCTCGCTGATACACTCATCACACCTTCAGACCCTCGTTTCTGCGGTACTTCTGCGTCCGCACCCGACTGAGCCAGACCAGGCAATGCTGTCTGCGACCTCGCACGTTCGTGTGTCTGTAGAGCAAGCTCGCATGGACATCCTAAGATGGCTTCGAAGACGGTACCTGAACGTGAAGCAAGAAGGTGGCTTCGACTGTCTCGAGCCTTGGGCTGCGAAGGAGATTGCGTCTGGTATGTTCTGCTCTCTGCGCGTTGAGTGTGTTGACCTCACCAGCGATTCGCAGAACTAGAACTCTCTGTAGACGATATGTTCAGTCCCGTATCGCCGTCTGCGGCACCAAGGGGCACGGGTAGAGTTGGTCCTCGTGTCAGTGCTGCAAAGGCCGAAGACGAAACTGGCAGCATGCATTCGTTGCGCACTGGGATCCCCAAATACTCCACGACATCGAGAGGTACGGACACCGTCAAATCCTCGAACGCATCCACCAGATCCGTCGCAAGAAGTACACTCTCCGTAACCTCAAAAACGAGCACTGTCACAACCACACGACGTCTAGCATTGTCGACGGGTCGTCCGGACTCAAAGCTGACGCCTAGCCATGTCACAAGCCCGTCTTCTGTGCGCTCTGGCCTGACATCTAATGGGCCGGCGTCGTCTCACGCCTCCGGCCGCACCAGTCTGTCCCCGGTGCCTGGCCGCCGCAACGTATCGGGCAGCTTGTCACCCGGAGATCGTGGATCCAGGCTGCGTTCGAGTGTTGCCTCAGTCAAGTCACAGACATCAACAATTCGCAAACGCTCCCCCGCCAGACCGTCGTCTCTCAGGCCGTCGTCTGCTCTCTCAGGCCGGCCACCCTCGACCATGTCCAACACGACGAGCGATGTATCGACTGCGTTCGAGACCGCGAAAACCGACATCACCCCGGTCACCGCGCGCAGTCGCCGTGGTTCGACGGCCTCGTCCGTATCTAATATGAGTGTGAAAACGACTGGCACCTCCCGGACGACGGCAACCTCGACGTCGAGGTTACCGCGGTCGCGCGCTCCATCAACGGCGTCGAAGCCTACTACACCACTGAGGAAGCGACCAGCACCCTCCCCTGTAGACTCCAAGGCAAGCCCCGCGACGAAGCGAACGGCATCCTCGATGTCCGTCCGCTCGACTGCGTCTACGTCCCCGACCGCACCTAGACGAGTTATTTCGAGGCAAGCATTGGGTGCTCCCTCTGTGCGTTCTGTGTCGACCACCTCTAGGGAGGTCTCCGGGACGGTCAAAGGGAAGGGCAGACCGAGCGTGATTGTTACGCACGGGAAGCAGGCGAGTGTCGTCTCCACGAGCAGTGCTGCTACTCTGAAACGGAAGAGTTCAACGGAAACGATCAAGGAAGCGCCGGCGCCGCAACTACCTCGTGGCGCTACACTGGACATCGGCATTCCGTGCATCATCTCGTCAAAGAAAGCCCGTTTCCGTGCCTTTGCGCGCTACATTGGCGAGGTGGAGGGCGAGCTAGGGCCGTGGGTTGGAGTAGAGGTGCCGATGAACGACACATGGCCAGGCGAGAAGCTCGAGGGTCGTGCATGGCATGATGGCACATGGGGTGGCATTCGATACTTCGACATCGGCTCTTCGAGCGATTGGGACTACGATGATGATCGTGCGGCAAGACGTCGGAAGTTCGACTGGGCCAGTGGAGGTAAAGGAACACTAAAGCGAGAAGGAGATCAGCTGAGCATTGACCGGGCGAAGAGAATGCGGAGTGTATCGCCCGCAGTGTCTGATGTCTCGAACTCCGAATCGAGAGGACTGTTCGTCAGGCCGCAACAGGTTCTCTACGTCGTCGACGCTGTTGGTTCGGATCTTTGACGGAGATCGACGTGGGCAGCGGGGATACCCTGTAGTGTACCTATGCGAACATACGAATATCTGACGAGGCTACTGCGTACTTTACTCCGCTTATTATTCCGGGATCATACCTTGTACAGTTCCCAATTGCTTTCGTACCTGCGTGATCAGGCTTTGCACTGTATCGACACTCTTTTATATAATCATCACTTCTGCTTTCGCATCTGCTACTGCGTTACCATAATATAACAGCCTTTGATATGTAGTACGTTGATTGCGTGCAACACTGGCTCGTCGTTTGACGGTTGCTACAAATATCATGATGACCTTAGACGACTTCTTCGATACCTGTGTTCGTATTTACACACACCCCTTGAGAACCCATAAAACCACGACTTAACCTCAGATATCCTCACGAGGTGTTACCTCCAAGGATCGAATAAGATCTTGCCGCACTTTCCCTTGTCAAAGAGCTCGTAACTCTCCGCAGCCTCGTCAAAAGAAACAACCTTCTCAATAAGGCTAGCATCCTCCCCGATACCCCCAAATATATCCTGTCTCTTGACTAGCACCTCCAGTGCAAGCGGGAACATGGCGCGGACAGGACAGCGGCCGAAGTCAAGCGATACGTTCTTGTTGTAAACATCTCGGCCAGTGAAAGGTAGTGGAGGTTCTTGATGGACGCCGACCGAGCTGATGATGCCGAACGGGCGAACCAGACTGTATGCCAACTCAAGCGCGCTGGTATTCCCGACAATCTAGCCAATGCTGAGCGGATGCGAGTGAGCGGGAGCAGATGAAAACACTCACCTCCAAGACGGCATTGCAGCCCGCGCCTCCGGTCCATAGCTTGGCAAGTTCCTTAGCTTCGTCGATGGCAGCTACCACGAACGCGCCCGACTGTTTCTCCTGACGGCTTATCGTTGCATAGACCGCTTCCATCTTCTTTCGCCTCGACTCGTTGGGGTCGACTGCTAAAACTCGATAATCCAGCCCCTTCTCGGTTCGTACGTTCTCCATCATATGTAGCAAGCTGACCGCAGCGCACTAGCGATCGTGCAGTATTTCGTCAGCCCAGTTGTACATCGCAGATATTCGGTGAGTGCGTACCACCCCAACCGGTCCAAGGCCCACGATCGCGATGGTCAACGTCCGGTCTGCGGCCTCCAGCGGCTTCATCACTCCAGCGCCCGCGAGAGCCAACTCGCCACTTGGCACGAACGAGCTCGACGGATATGCTAAACCGGTAAGCATCGGTGACAGCTTCGGGTGCTGTAGTGCTTGCAAGGCAGCGAAGACACCCGTCGGCAGGATATCCGCCAGCAGAAGGAGCGAGCTGTCTGCGACCTCGAGGACACGGGCATTTGAAGTTGCCAAAGCGGTGAGACTGAACAACGTGCCGCCGGCTTTGGGGATTCGCGCGTACTGCGCCTGCCCGCCCGGCAGGATGGGGATGCCGAAGAGCGTCGAATGGATGCAGCGGCAAGTGAAGCCTACCCTGCAGAAACTATCTCGACGGTGAGCCCCTGACATCGGGCATGATGAATGAACGGTCCTTACTGGCATTCGCCGCACGACACGGTGAACGGCGATACAACTTTGTCGCCAATCTTCAAAGTGGAGTACAGTTCCGGCCTTCCCGTGGCTCCTGGATAGAAGCTCGATCCCAAAGCGACGACCTCGCCAACAAGCTCATGCCCGCAAATAAGCCTGACGAAGTGAGTTGCAGCGTATTCATCGACACCTTTGTGAAAGCTCGACGTACTCGGCATCGACGTCTTCATGGCCCCTATAAATGTGCAGATCACTTCCGCATAGTCCGGCCAACTTCAATGAACGGATCAGAAGCTCGCTATGTATCCGAGGTAAGGACAGATACCTTGATCTTGACAATCGCATCATCCGGGTCAACGATCCTGTTCGCATCACGAAGACATGAGTACTGGTACGCATCGAGATGGAAACGGCCTTACTCTGGAATAGGGACAGTCTCTACCCGAATGTCATACCCCGGAGGATACCACTTCACGGCGCGCTGCGTCCCTTGTGGATGGTTGCTCATAACCGAATCTGAGGAGTCTTGTCGAAGTCAGAGCAAGCTGGAATGGCGTGCGAGAGGAGGAGCGCGGTAGTCCTTTATTTAAGCTTCAAGTTAGGCACCCCCGGGCCATGACTCCCCATGATCGCAGATTGGGAAATCGGAGATACGGGTCCTATTGAACGATCCCTGAACGATTCACCCACGGGATGGCGGATAACGCGCGGTAGCACCGATTGAAGTAATTCCGTACAAAGACGCTACGAAGCAGCCGGCATTGACAGCCACGCTCGGCCTCGCGCGAGCCACGGTGCGTGACATGCTGCACGCATATGAGCGCAATACCAGTACACAGTGGGCTAATAACAGGATGCTCGCGTGAAATAACCGCTTCACAAGGAGGCTTCAACGACAACAACTGAAAACACCGGCCGAGCGAACATACACCAAGCTATGCACGTTGCTACCCGCCAGATATCATGCCCAAGACACTCAAGACGAAATGACCGCGGAGTATGCGCTCGTCGTGAGCGTTACGTCGCTGCCGCTAGTAGCCTCCGAGCCGGCCTCGAACGTGGTGAGGTACTGGGTGCTCGGGAGGGACTGCGCCGAGGTGAGGTACTGGAGGAAGAGGTTGACGTCGCCCGCGAAGCTCGCGACGGTGCTCGACGGGAGGAAAGAGTACACGTAATTGTAGCCGTTGGAGCCGTAGTAGAGGTCCCTGGGGCTGCGCGTGAGGCCGGGTATCACAGAGTGGGATTGGGGGGTACGTACCAGGTGTGTCCGGCGAGGGAGAGCCCGGTCTCGATGGGCACGGCGTTGCCGGAGGAGTCGTAGTTGTAGGAGATCGGGCCGGAGCTGTAGTTGGCGAGCCAGACCATGATCTCCCAGTAGTTCTCGGAGGAGCCGCCGGAGGTCGCGCTTGGGAGGGTGAGCTCGTGTACGAGTGCATGAGTAGACTGTCTACGCACGAAGTGAAGAGGTCGTAGGCGACGTCCGACACGATGGTGCCCGAACCGGACTGGCTCCACGACCAGGAAGACTGCGCGGGCAGTCAGCCTATCGGTAAGACTACATCACGGACGCACGGACGTCGATGGAGCTGATGGCGCTCAACTGGACGTTGATGCCGTCGGTGAGCTCGATGTTAGTGAACGTCTTGACGCCGCTGCCGCCGGACCAAGACCACTCGCTCTCCCAGGCGATGGTGTTCCCGCTGAGGCTGGCGAGGTTGGCGCAGTCAGAGCCCGTCGCGTTCGAGATGCCCCATTGGTCGACGTTGAGGATGTACGGGCCGGCGGTGACGGTGTCCCATTGGCCGCAGTAGGAGGTCGTATCGATCAGCGCGGCGCGTGGCGTAGGGGCGGGAAGGGCGAGTGCGGCACCGAGGAAGGGGAGGAGAACGAGTGCAAGGGAGGGCATGGTGAACGACTTACGAGGTAGTGAGCGAAGACCACGCGGACTCTGGGGGAGGAGACGGAGGAGCTGTGTTTTGAGGGGTCGAGACTGTACCCGCGTGCACGGGCATATGGAAGAAAGTGCTCGTGGAGGGTGCTTGTGTGCCGGCGGCCCGCGTGAAGTCTGTAGAGGAACGTCGCGGCTCACGACCATCGCTTGGGAGCGTCCTAGCTAGGGTCCCACGGTTACACCAAGAGTGGCATGGGCTTGGATGCTCAGCGAGAACGTCGGGAGGGCAGACCGTCAGAGACTCAACCATAGACTCAGAGAAGCGAGGACGAATGTCGGGGATGCATGTTGAAGGAACATACTGGCTTGCTACTGATGACGGTGGAGAGTCGCGCGGATGGTTGTCGCTTTGAGCACCGGGCCGGACGGGTTGGCCGCATGAGTACCAGCAATAGACTCGTGGGTAGAGCGATGTCCGTGGCCAGAGTAGATGGTCACGAACACAGTCCTCTGACTTGAGTTGAGGATTGAGTTGAGGTGACGCTTGGCGAACGCCACCAAGGGCATCGATCGGCCAAGGATGCCATGCTGCGGTCCAAGATCTGAGGGCGGCTCAGCGGCAGCCACGCAGTTGCAGTGCGCAGGAGTCGAGGTCAACTTGGCGAGTGGACAAGAGCACGTATGGTGCAGCGTGATTGTTCTCAAAGCTACGATGGCTCACCAACATACTCTGAGGCCTGAGATCTTGGCGGCCGCGTCGGTCGAAATGCTAGGTGTACGAGGATACGTTTGGCGTGAAGTGGAATGGCGCTGCGCATACCAGCGAGACCAGCGAGGCGCCAGGAAGCGCAGGGCTGGGGACAGTCGACCTAAAACAAGATGGAGAGCCTGAAGCAGGACGGGCGGTGGACTCGAGTGCACTGCCTGATGGGTTGCCGGGCGCGCAGAGGAGATGGGCTGCGGATGGGATCTCGGACAGGGCGCAGTGAGGGAGAGCTTACTCAGGCGGAGCCGGCCGTCGAGGCTGCGTGACATGCTGCTGTTCCGCAGATCCTCCTTCTGCCACATGACGCACGTGACCCTCGCAGGCAGGCGACGGGGAGACAGCGAGCGCAGGCAGAAGGACGACGAGCAGAGCCAGATGCACGACGGCGAGCGTTGCGGAGACGGTGGCGGGGAGAGGAGGGTTAGGCGGGACGGAACCCTAACCAGTGCGCCGGGGCGGGACGCTCGGTAGGCGCCGGCTGGCTGGTATTCTTAGCGGGCGCGTGGGGTGTCCGTCCGAGTTGTGCTCTCCCCGTCGTCTGTGCTGCTGCCTGCGATGGCGGCGCCTCCTGTCCCCCCGCGGCCCTTCAGCCACTACGACGACTACCGCACAGACCCCCGCCCCTCCCCGCCCCCCGTCCCGCCCCTCCCGCCAGACTTTGACCCCGCAGAGGCCTCAGGCCCGCACTTTGAGGATCCCCTCGTCGCCCCGCGTCCTCACAAGCTGCAGCCCGATCTGCCAGCCAACGTGCGTCCCGTCTTCCTCTTTTCCTCTTCTCTCTGTTTCCAATCCCTTCGCCTGCGAGGCCCGCACGCCGTCGGCTCTCCGCCCACTCGCACCGCACTGCTCCCTGTCCCTTCTCCCATCGTCCCCGCGATAGTGCAGCCCACCCCCGTCGCGCGATCCCAGGTGCGATTCGCCCACCGGTGCTCCCATACCGCCATCGCAGCCACTCTGTGGCGCCCGTCCGTCGTGAGCGGTGCACATCCGTGATCTACACGCACTGCTCGCTTTGCTTCTCATGACTGTTCGCCGGTGTCATGTCCACTGTTCGTCCGCTGCGCAACCGTGACATGTCAGTCCCTCAATGCCACCGTGCGCCTACCGACCCATCCGCGCCCATCGGCGATACGTCGACGCTCTGATGGGTCTGCCTTCCCACTCACAATTTGTCTCTTCTTCGAGCATGCATGTGTTGCCGCCCGATGTCCCCAGTGCGGCAGTATGTCACCCGTCTTGCCGCGCTGTCGTCATCCTCTGTATTCATCTGCACTGAGGTCTGCCACTGACGCGCGCACGGTCCTCTGCCAACCTTGAGACTGCGTGTGCTATGGCCGTGTCCTTGGTGACAGAGCACCCCCGACGTGCACCTGGCATGTCCATATCCCATATATTCCGTCGTCGTGGCCCCGCATAGCCTTGTCAACCTCTTTCTGCTTCCCGAAGTCTGATCTCGACCCGTAGATGGCACGCACGCTCGACGAACAATTCGCACATACACCTCCCCCCTCCAACTACCACCGCGGTCGCTCTCCGGCACCCTACAACCCTGCCCCCGGCTTCATCATGCCCGCTCAGAGTCGCTCCCACAGCCGCGGTCCCAGCCCCCACCAACACCCACAAGGCGAATGGAGTCCGTGGGCGCCGCAGCCCGCCGCGCCCATGCCCCAGGCCCACCAAAATGGACACTACAATCCCGACGTGCTCCCCGCCCAGTTTGCCAACATGACTTTCCAGGAACCTCCACCCACTCAGGCGTACCATCCACCACGGTCGACGTCCGTCTACTCGACCTACGGCCCGCCCGTGCCTGCTCCACAGCCCCCCGTCAATACCTCCGCGCCCGCCTCCCTCACGGCTCCCCTGCCGACCATTCCCGCGCTCGTCGCGCTGCTGCCCTCGATCCAGCAGCAGGGCTTCGATCCCACCGCCAAGGTCGCCTGGTGCCGCGACGTCCTCTCGCTCGTCACCCGCGCGCAGCAGCTCACGAACGCCGACTACACCGCTGCGGGCGGCGATCCGCCGCAGGGCCCCGCGCGGATCGAGGACGCCGAGCTGCAGCGTCTCGTCGACGTCGCGGTCCCGCTGATCGTGCAGCTGGCGAACGTCCCCGCGGCGCCGAAGCCGCTGTACGTAGCGGAGGCGCTCTACCTCCTCGCGACCCTCGAGAGCAGCGGCGCGTTCCCGCTGCACGTCCCCCCGGACCCGCGCACGAGCTTCCGCCACTGCGAGCAGGCCGCCAAGTCGGGCTTCCACGCGGCGTGGTTCCGCCTCGGCAGGGACTATGAGAACTTCAAGGACGTAGAGCATGCGCGGCAGTGCTTTGAGCGGGGTGTGAAGAGGGGCGTCGAGAGCTGCATATACGTGAGTGTCCGACGGTTCGCAGCGGTTCGTGATGCTGACGCGGAGTAGCGGATGGGCATGGCAAACCTCATGGGCCAGCTGAGCCTACCGCCAAATCCCGAGGCCGCGCTGCCGCTCCTCAACCGCGCTGCGACGCTCGCCTCTGTCGACGTGCCTCAGCCGGCGTACGTCTACGGCCTGCTGCTCCTGAACGAGTTCTCGCACGTCGAGGTCCCGCCGCAGCTGTTCACGCCCTACATCCCGCCGGGGTCCAGCCCGGGCATGGAGGCGCGCAAGCACATCGAGCGCGCGGCGTTCCTCAACTTCGCGCCGGCGCAGTACAAGCTCGGGCACGCGTACGAGTTCGCGCAGCCGCCGTTCCCGTTCGACGCGCTGCTCAGCGTGCAGTACTACTCGCTCGCGAGCCAGCAGGGCGAGGTCGAGGCGGACATGGCGCTCAGTAAGTGGTTCCTCTGCGGCGCCGAGGGCGCGTTCGAGCGCGACGAGGGTCTGGCGTGGACGTTCGCGGAGAAGGCGGCGAGGAAGGGGCTGCCGAGCGCGGAGTTTGCGATGGGGTACTACGCGGAGGTGGGCGTGGGCAGTCCCAAGGACATCGAGGTGGCGAAGAAGTGGTATAGCAGGGTGCGTCGCCTCCTCACGTCGCGGGAAACAAGAGCTGACGCTCCGGCAGGCCGCACAACACGAGAACCCGGACGCGGCTGACCGTCTCCGTGCGCTGTCGCAGCCTGATGCTCGGCGGATCTCGCGCGAACAGCACGAGTCCCTCGCAGATACGACCATCGTCCGCAAGCGCACCCTTGCACGGCAACAGTCGACCGCACGACACGGGCCTTCGGGCGGGCGTCCGCCAGGCCCTGCCGCGCAGGGTGCACAGGTCATCCACAACGTCAGACAGAGCTCGCTTCGCCACGGGGCGCCTCCCAACGGCGGTGCCCTCCCGCCAAGCGCATCCGCGCCGCCGGTGGGCGGCGCGCCAGGGTACGGCGCGCCCGCGCAGTTCCCTGTCAGCGCATCACAGCCGCACATACCCCCGACAGGGTCGCCCGGGCCAGGTGGTCTGCGTCCGTTCGCCAACGCGCCCCGATACAGCCTCGTTGATCCAGGATCGCGCTCGGCGTCGCCTGCAAACTCGAACCGCGCGGGCGTCGGCGCTGGCGGGCTCCCCCCTCGGCCAGTGCCGCAGAGGCAGAACAGCGGGCAGCCGGAGGTGTCGAGTCCGCTCGCGCAGGCGCCGCCCAGGCCCGGTCCACAGACGTTCTCGGAGATGGGTATCTCTACCGGTAAGCTGGAGGAGAAAGACTGCATTATCATGTGAGGCGAGACTCGAATAGGTTTCGCTCGGGAACGCGGATGGACGTATCATAACTCGGAATACGCTCTTCGGACTGTGCTCGTATTTCACTCGGACTTGGAACTCCCTCACCCTTTCGTTTTGTGCGCTTTCGCTTCCGTTTCCGTTGCATATCGCAGGTGGATCTTCGTGGCGTCGACTGTGTAACTTAATTGCCTGTAGTACAATCGTCCTCTCATCGTATGCTGACGTCAACACGGTGCAGCTAATATACAACTACTCATATCAAGGTCTCTTCGTTGGTGTGACACCCGTATGGTAAGCGCGCTGAGCGGTCGTGCGTCGCACGCATCAGTAGGCTACGTCAACGCAAGTGGTGCGATGTCGAAGCAGCGAATAATATTGCCGTGTTGCGCCTGAATCACAAAGACATTCGTGTCGATGCACATTGTATTGGAACATAGCTACAGTACATGAATATCTAAGATGTCTTCATTTATGGGGATCCAAATCCTCAACCAACTGAGCACGAAGCTCTTCCGATTCGGACGAATGAAATGAACCGTTCAATATTTGCCCCGTTTCCCCTAACCGTCGCCCACGGAAGAAGAGCGACGTAGTGAATAATAGGGCAGCAGTCAAGTCAAATAAAAGATAGAGACCGAAGAGTTGACCTCGTCCAGTAACCAGGAGGCAGGGCCATTGCACCCGCATTCAGTACGCTGCCGTGTCAACAGCCCAATGTTGCCGAATCGGAACCATGGAAACAACGAGACACGAGACATATCCAGACACATGACGAGATCACTCACTGAGACAATACAAGCACGACCGTGCACATGCATACAGGGTCCAAGGACAGTCGTCGAAACGACAATGCAGCGAATATAGCTAGGGTACATGATGCGACAATCACAACCGCCCTTACGCGCCGGCGCGGAGCTGGGCACGGAGGTTCTTCTCGAGGTTGCCCTTCGGGCGGATGTACTGGACGTAAGCACCATCCCTACGGTAATGTGAGCTGCGCAGCGATCAGGAACGGATGGTAAGACGTACTGCAACACACGCTTCTCCTGCTTCAGCTTGACGTAGTCCTCACGGTTGACGTTCGTGAAGCCCCACTTGCGGGAGACGATGATCTTCTGGCGGCCGGGGAACTTGTACCGTGCGCGGCGGAGCGCCTCCTGGACGACAGGCGCGTTCTGGTCCTTCGTGCGGACGGAGAGGATGATCTGGCCGATGTTCACACGGGCGACCGTGCCGTACGGCTTGCCCCAGGCACCGCGCATGCCAGTTTGCAGACTTTGGGTTAGGGTGAGCACAGTTACGCGACGTGCAGCACGAGGGGATGCTCACCGATCGGCACCTGCGCAGGACAACATCTTGTTGATGCGGATGACGTGGAAGGGGTGGACACGGACACGGAGATGGAAGGAATCCTTGCCAGACGTCTTGGTGACGTACTTGTTGGCGCAGATACGAGCGGCTTCTAGCGCCTCGCTCGAAAGTTGTTCGTACTCATCGGAGACAAGGTGGCAGCAGTAGGGGAACTCGTCGACAGAGGCACGCTTACGGCCCAGATCGAAAATGCGGATCTATGCGGAGGGAACCTGTGAGAGAGATAGGCCACAGGTGGGTGCTGAGACGAACCTTGGAGTCGGGCACACCACGGTTGTAGCGCGACTTGGGGTACGGCTTGTTCTTGCAGTAGCGGTAGCAGCGAGCGGGACGGCGACCCATCTTATTCTGCACATTGAAGCAAAATATTAGTGCTCACGTCATCCTAGCTAAACCAACTCCATCCATCATTTGCTGCCCGCATCCACCCCCAAATGGAGGCAAAAAGCGATACCACAGGCTGCACAACGACGTCTGGAACAACGCGAGCGACACTCACAGTCTTTCTGGTGGTCGGAGGGGCGGGGAGAGTGAGGGCGGGTCGTCGGAGGGGCCGCCTTTTGAGGCGACTGATGAGAATGACTAACCGTCTCCGCAACCCGCTGAGTAACCCTCGGCATCTGCCGCTCGGCGCTTGCTGACTCCCCGGGACCGTGCACCCGCATTTGGCAACTCCGGGGACCTCTCCCCCCGAACCCTTCCCCGACGTGCGCCCCTACTTACATGCCGCCTTGAACCAAGTGTGTATCTCACCGGTGAAGCCTTCTTATCGCAGGGCTAGGCTTGCCTGCGCAACCATCGACTCATCGCTTGTCCAAATAACCAATGGAGAAGCGCGTCCGCACCAGTCATGTACGTCCATGCTCAGTCATCTTCAATGTGCATTGCCCACACGCCATACAGCATCATTCCATCAAGCCAGGAGGCGGCATCAGTCGCCCCGTATCGTCCTTATATCGCATGTCAATTGCATACTGAACGCCGCGCCGTCCTCATGAATAGACCACTGTACAATTTATACGGGGTGCATTGTCAACTCAACGCGTTCCAATTTGTCTCACAAGCCGACAATATATGAATGCACATCTCCAATCCGAGTAAACGTTGTCCTCGGTGCATTTCTGATATTACACCATCTGGCAGCTGGCGATATGAAGGTATTCTGCCGCCTCCTGTGACTACATTGCTGCCTTCCGCGACAGGTTTATGTACCAATCGCATAGCCCGCGGTCTCATTCGCGTTCATTCGACTACACGTGCATGTGTTCTCGTCCGACCGGTCACAAAGCGAGGGACCTGTCCTTCCTCTTCGCGAGCGGCACGACTCCCACCGGTGGCATCGTGGCTTTCATTTCGCCCTCCCTTCTGGCCCGGGGCGCTGCCTGTGACTGCCGTCTACCGATGCCCCTCGCTCGTCATTTTCCCAAGTCACGATCTCGGACGCTCTGCTTCATTGAAAAAGCCGTGAGTCGATGTCCCGGTGACGTCTGTCTCCCCATCCGCTCCGGCCTGTTCTGCACCTCTTGACGAGCCACCTGCTCGCCGCCGTCCATGCGCTTCATGTACCCGCAGCGTCCAGGACCCGCCGTCTATCACGTCCGTCGCTCCTCAAATGGTCTGCACGACATGTACTGGTCAGGGGGTTACTACCCTACGGGTACGCGCGTGCACATTATGCTTGAAACTTTGTCTGACCATGCTCGTCGTTCGACGGATTTAGCACCGGAGATGCGCACTGTGTACTCGCAGCCAGCCGTCCAGCCACAAATGATCTACAGTCCCCAACTTCCCCCACAACGGCACTACTTATCACGCATGAACCGCCCTTACTATCCGCCCGTTCTCTGCTGCGATACGTGTTGCGGAGGCATGTGCTGCGATGCCTGCTGCGACGATTTGTGTTGCGATTCATGCTGCGGTTGCGGGTTAGTGATCACTATTCCTTGTAGCCTCACTCTGTCTCACCCGTCGTCAGACCGGACTGCTGTTATTGATTGCGTCCGCGATCGGGCCTTGGAATTTGTGCTCAGTAATGTTTACTCTTCCCTTCCTCTCCATCTTACGGTCTCTGTAGTTACTCGTTTGCACCTCTGGATATACCCGATATTTTCTTGTTCTATGAGCGATCGCCTGCTGTACTGATACTTCCCCTGTTTCCATGGTTTGACTTCACGTATAGACGATAGTATACGGCTTCTCACCGATAGACAACCGTACTGTACAAGTACGCATACGCCCCTTTCCGCAGTGCTTTCCTGAATGTAGGGATTTCTGAAACAATTCCACGACTTTTGGTGTCCTTCGGCCAATCATTATGCCACATGATGATCATGAAGACGATGAATTCTCAGTTTACTAGCAAGATGCAGCGGGTGCCGGTACTAGCGACGCCACAGTCTTATAGGGTACAGCAGTATTCGCGTGTATTAATTGACAGGCATGGTTGTGTATGTGCACGGGTAGCGTGCAGCATACTTTATAAGTATGGGCACTGCGGTACAGCTGCAGTGTGCCGAATCTACCGATCATTGTCAGAGATGTCGAGACTCGACTCGACGCGAAGCCACACTACACGTGACCGAGTCGCGTCTCGGCGTCTAGGTTCGTTTACGCGCATTGCCATCACCTCGGCCACAACGCGTTCCTCCTCTCCTTACCGCGACCCTCTCGACTAAATCTGTGCATGTTACTCTCCAGGTCACTGAACTCGGCTTGCAAGACATGGAGACGCGTAGTTTGCCAGGTGGGTGATTATGACGCGCTTCCACTGGCACGAAGTATTTATGACGGTTCAATTCGCGTCTGCACTGTAGTGCGCGCCCTATACACCATTAACGTCTCTCCGCAGTACATGCTAGCAAGGTGCGACGACCTTTTGGACGTTGAAATTATACGTCCGGCACCACGGGCGGGGGACCCGGACGATGCAGAGGCCATCGTCTTCGGCAGGATCCCGCTGCGACCGTGTCTAGAGGCCATCTGTGACGCAAGGTTCGTCTGTTTATTTCCCACTTGTCTGTTCAGGTTCACCTAACTTTCATCTCTCAGCCCGGAGCTGCTTCTCGATCCACGTCGTGACTTCTCCGTATACGTCCGCGACCCACTCGAGTCGTACAGGTTCGCCCTCTTCAGTCTTCCTACTTGTATCGCTCGATTACTTAGAGTTTGGCAGCCAAGGCCACCCTCCAGACTCGCTTGGGGTTGCACTTGGTTTGGGCCTCCTGTCGCGAGGACTACGGGATTCCGGGAGCAAGAAGGTCGTAGGCACTCTCATGAACGATAGCACAGGCGAGGACGCCCTTCAAGTGCTTCTGACAGTCAAGGAGGTACTTAGTGTTTCCTGCTGACTACTGACTGATTCTCAGACTGACCGTTTGCCCAGTGCGCTGCCAAGCCCGAGCAGCCAAAGTGGGCTACTGCCGAGAGGAGGACCCTGCTCGCTACAACTCCCCTCCCAGTGCGAGCATCATCATCGTCCAAGTCTGCGTCCGCTTCATCTAGAAGCAGATCCTCAGACGTGAAGCCATCCAAGAGCACGTCAAACACGACGCGATCGAATGCCGGTACTTCGTCTGTGAAAAGGTCCAGCTCTAGTCGTCTATCTTCTTCTGCGGCACCAGTGCAAGCAGTCGCATCATCTGAGCAGACTACACAGTCTGCCTCTCAGCCGTCTTCTAGCACAGACAACAACGCACTGCAAGCACTGCTCAGCGCGCTATCTGCTACCCCTGGAAAGAATGGCGAGCTACTCGGTGCCATGTCCTCCATCGATGCCGCCACAACAATACCTGCATCAGGGAACGCTGTACAGCCTAACTCTGCCCTGGTAGATGCACTACGCGTGCTTCTGAGTGCACCGCAGGCGCCACCGGGTACTGTCTCTCCTGCCGACCTCACGCGACCCCCACATCATCCTCTGCTGCCCAGCCGCCAGCGACTCATGCTTCTGCCATGGCAGCTCAGCTCCGATCAACGCTTGGGCACGCTTCTACGCATCCAGGGTACATTCCGCCAGCGACACTCAGATTCCTGACTGCGTCTGGTCCACTTGCCTTGCCTCAGGCGTTCACTTCCTATTTTTCTTCGCGTCTGTCTGCTGCATCTGTAAGTGTTAAGCAACAGCCCCCAGAAGACGACGAAATTGTCTTATTGGACAAGGAGAATGTGAACCCTGGCGCTTTCAAGAAGAAAGAGCGTGATGGAAAGGGAAAGGACGTACACAAACCACTTCCCGTTGCGTCTGGCGCACCCAGAGCAGGACCAGATGGGCTGCCAACTCCAGCTGCAACGCCTTCGGTCGGCGCACCTCCGCTGTCGTCTACTCCGGGTGTCTTGCCACCATCTCAGGAAACGCCCACATCCCACGGACAGGACGA